>NC_091166.1:43559699-43609699 GCF_040958095.1 Procambarus clarkii | reverse complement strand
CCCCAGAAGGAGCAAACAACCAGAACACCTCCAGAGCCTCTCCCATGACCAAACATACCAGAAATCCATCTCCACCCATACCACCTCCATACCATTATGCAACTCTGTCACGTACTTCAGGTACGAAGGCTGTGCATCTTTCATAAATCATGGCAACATTGTTAGGCCTGAAATATTACGAAGTTTCTTTATATATCAATAACAACCTTGGGTTGTTTAGAGTCAAAGCTCGTAAACTGTTTAATAAATGTAAACAAAGCCGCAATGAGTGAGGAAAAGATGTACGGATTTCGTAACTGTTTCATGAATACAAGTCCTGGCCTTTAGCATCGTCTCTTATAACGACCCTTATACCAAGCCAGAGTGTCAACACTTGACAGTCATGTGATTAATGTGATAATAATTATTACCAGTAATAATATTATTTTATTTCATATTGCATGGAAGCCTTCAACTCCTGACCAGCTTACTGTCTTCAAAGTCAACTTGGGCACACACACGCACGCACACACGCACGCACACACACACGCAAGCCCGTGTGTGTGCAAGTCGCTTATTATATTTTCCAGTCCGTTGAAAATTAAACAGCTTTGCTTCAGCTCCTTCTATCGTACGGTTCAATTTTTGTTTGGTTTTAAGAAATTTACCAACCCATCCAAAAGTGACGTATTGATACAAATTAAAGCAATGCAATTGTTTTCGATTACTATTCATCGGCGTCAATATGTCAGGTGAGTTGCTTGGGTTTGTGGCCCGTCACCTCACTGTGGCCCGTCACCTAACTGTGGCCCATCACCTAACTGTGGCCCATCACCTCACTGTGGCCCATCACCTCACTGTGGCCCATCACCTCACTGTGGCCCATCACCTAACTGTGGCCCATCACCTAACTGTGGCCCATCACCTAACTGTGGCCCGTCACCTCACTGTGGCCCATCACCTAACTGTGGCCCATCACCTCACTCTGGCCCGTCACCTCACTGTGGCCCATCACCTAACTGTGGCCCGTCACCTCACTCTGGCCCATCACCTAACTGTGGCCCATCACCTAACTGTGGCCCGTCACCTCACTGTGGCCCATCACCTAACTGTGGCCCATCACCTAACTGTGGCCCATCACCTCACTGTGGCCCATCACCTAACTGTGGCCCATCACCTCACTGTGGCCCATCACCTAACTGTGGCCCATCACCTCACTGTGGTCCATCACCTAACTGTGGCCCATCACCTAACTGTGGCCCATCACCTCACTGTGGTCCATCACCTAACTGTGGCCCATCACCTAACTGTGGCCCATCACCTAACTGTGGCCCATCACCTGTGGCCCATCACCTAACTGTGGCCCATCACCTAACTGTGGCCCATCACCTAACTGTGGCCCGTCACCTAACTGTGGCCCGTCACCTAACTGTGGCCCGTCACCTAATTGTGGCCCATCACCTCATTGTGGCCCATCACCTCATTGTGGCCCATCACCTCATTGTGGCCCATCACCTCATTGTGGCCCATCACCTCATTGTGGCCCATCACCTCACTGTGGCCCCCATCACCTCACTGTGGCCCATCACACCTTGTCCATATTCCATACATTTATCAATATCATATGTTCCTTATCTTACAAACAAAAACAACTACACATCATTACTGCGTTCGCACAATGACTTAATTTATTTCCAGTTCAATATGACGAATTTCTCTTATCTTTTATGCCGGTTTAATTGGAATAATTATCTTAGTGGTTATGTATAAAAGAACTTATTCCGCTTTAATTCATAACAACAGATTCTAACAATGTGGTGTTTTATTAATGCCAGTCTCCTTCCCCTATTGGCTATCTTAACGACACTTTATTAAAAGTTAATTACGTCACTGATTTATTTCTGGTTTTATTGCTTATAGTGCACTATATACTCACCTAGTTGTGTTTGCGGCGGTTGAGCTCTGGCTCTTTGGTCCCGCCTCTCAACCGTCAATCAACTGATGTACAGATTCCTGAGCCTACTGGGCTCTGTCATATGTACATTTGAAACTGTGTATGGAGTCAGCCTCCACCACATCACTTCCTAGTGCATTCCATTTACTATTCTAATATATATGTTACTATTTACTATATATGTGGACCCGGCGGTGTCCGGGTCTACCCAATGACTCATTTAATTGTTGCGTAGACGTGTCAGTATATATCAGATGTGTCGGTATGTGTCTGTTTATAGAGTGAAAAATTTGGGGGAAGGGGGGATAATACTAATCAATAAATAAAAATTAAATTCGTTTAGTGAAAACAAATATATACATCTTGCGGCCACGAAAATTCTGATGATAGTTATACGTGAAGGCAACATGAAGTTCCTTTTCACTGTAAACTAATATACATTCTTCAGGCAGCACACACATGCAATGTCGTCACAGTGAATGCACTCGTGATAAACTAAATCCCATCACTGGATACTACTTGGTAAACTTCGACATCAACAACTTCTTAATTAATGTTACGTTGCTTTGTAAACTCATAACTGTGTTACCTGGGCCTTCTGTAACAAATCAAGTATACTGGAAATATGTAGACTTGAGTAACCTTGTGAGTTTACTCCCTCGCAAATGTTCAATAGGGTAAACTCAGTCATCACTGGAGAAACTCAATTAATAGCCTATCACAAGGGGAAATGAAAAGTGGGGGGGTGGATCTACCTTCAGTGGAATGTAGACTAGACGCTAACGTAACACGTCATTCCATACATCTTACGTCATAATACATTATTCATCACCATATTTCTTACATCATTCATCATACAACTGAAGTCAACGAGAATACAAAACATTATTTCATCATGCTGCAAAATTTAAACCTTGTCAAAATCTTATTCCGTATTTGTTGGCGTTTAAAGCGTATTTACCGCTGTTTAAGGTATATTTATCGGCGTATAAGACGCATTGTACAAGGTTACTTTAGAAGAAAAAAAAAACACATTTTAGTATATTTCAATCTTATTTATTTTGTAAGTGATGATCAGTTAGATTGTACTTTTTACCTCCATCTTACTGAAGATGTAGGTAAAATGTGTGATTTCTGCGGACATGTAGACACAATATATATGTAGACACAATATATATATACACACATATGGATAGAGGAGGAAAACGTATTCTCTGGCGCATACGCCATCTAGGGTACAGTTGCGTAATGACGAGGGGAAACAATTAGGACAATTAATATTACAGAACATAATATTACGTACGGGAAATAAGAAATAAATTATCATGTCAAGATTCTAAATAAATTACTTTAAGCGAAAGTTGTGATATTTTTTAGACTTTGAAAGAAGTTGCTAATAACTTAGTTATTGAAAAGTTAATATTTAAACCCCCGGAAGACGAAAATAAATAAAATAGTATTGAAAAAGCACACTGAAAATTTCGTTCCACGCAAGCCTTGAAATTCTCGTGGCTTTCCATAACGTTATCTTGAGATGACTTCAGGGCTTAGCGTCCCCGCGGCCCGGTCCTCGACCAGGCCTCCTTTTTGTTACACCCCCCCCCCCCCAGGAAGCAGCCCGTAGCAACTATCTAACTACCAGGTACCTATTTACTGCTAGGTGAACAGGGCCATCAGGGTAAAAGAAAATTTTTGCCCATTTGCCTCCACCGGGGATCGAACCCGAACCTCAGGACTACGAATCCGAAGCGCTGTCCACTCAACCTATCAGGCGCCGTATAAATAAGAACAAAACAAAATTATGCTTTCAGCTAAAGAGTGCATGAAAGAAAGTTTCGTACTCAAGCTGGCGTTCTCACCAGGCTGCCCAAAAGCTTCCTTTCCCCCGCGCTGAACTGAAGCTGTAAAACCCTTAGCACCATCAAGAGCTTTGATGGCTGGTGCAGATAACACCAGTTCTACTCCACCTTCCCCCGTGACGGGATCCACGCTGGCACCTCGAACGTGAGACATGAAAGATAAATGAACTTGAATTTCTGAAAAAAAAATGAGCCACAATGACCTCTCTGCTGTAAACACACAGGTGTAAAATTATGTATATATGTCGATTTTTGCAGTTTTAGTTGAGTTTATTATGTTACCTTATAACTATCTATCCCCTGGGTGCTTGTCGTAGACGGTCAGAGAGGAACATAATATGCACAGAGAAAAGAAATGAGAAAAGGCAAGACAGATGAGGATTATGAGATTATCCAAGATGACTTAGACAAGCTCCGAGACATTGTTTCTAGATTTTAACCAAGTGACAGGAGACCTGTGTACCTCAGGGCACAGTCCTTGCACCACTGCTTTTCCTTATTCTCATATCAGATATAAACAAAACAAGATAGTCACCGCTTCGTATAATTTTTTGCAGATGGCACAAAAAATCTACATGAAAATTACTTCTGTAGAAGACAAAGAAAAAAAACATACAAACTGATATTAATTAAGTTTTCTGATAGGTAGGGTGCAAGAGCTGAAGCTCGATCCTGCAAGCGCAACTAGGTGGGTTATCTTGAGATGATTTCGGGGCTTAGCGTCCCCGCGGCCCGGTCCTTGACCAGGCCTCCTTTTTTGTTACACCTCCCCCCCCCCCAGGAAGAAACCCGTAACATAATTTCTAACCCTCCAGGCACCTATTTACTGCTAGGTGAACAGGGGTATCAGGGTGAAAAAAAACTGAGGTTCCGAAATCGGAACCTCAGGACTACGAATCCCGAGCGCTGTCCACTCAGCTGTCAGGCCCCTATAAATAGATAAGAGAACAAATAGATAAGGGGTACAAATAGACGAAAACACACAATCTCTCCCCCTTAAACAGCACCACAATCAATCAACAAACTAACAACAATCCACAGACTACCATAACTGTCCCCATATACTCCCCTTGACCCTTAAAAGAGGGGAAATAAATGGTAAGGGAGGCCTATGTCGGAGACCGGGTCGCGGGGCGTTTGATCCCCGGAAGCTACACAAGGCCAATACCTAACAGTGCCCCAGGAAAAGGGAGATCCGACCCAGTGCCGATCTTGCTTTGATTGATAAAGATTAGGCCACCCAAGAGGTGGCACGGGCATGAATAGCCCGTAAAGTTTAGGATTGAATTCTTCCAAGATTTTCATCCCACCTTCCCCAAGGCCGGAAACTGATTGATGGATAGATTGTTTATCTCGCATGATAGTGAGGTCATTGTTCCAAAGTGGTGACGGTGATTGTGGTGGTGATGGTAGTAGTGGTGGTGATTGTAGTGGTGGTGGTGATTGTAGATTGTAGTGGTGGTGGTAAGGATTGAGAAATGTGCAGGGTAGCGGTAGCCGCGGTTCTGGCAGTACTGGCGCTGACTAGAGTAGCCTAGGTTCTCGGACGTAGGTTCGAATCCTCGTCACGGCTCTTGTGTCATAGCAGCGTTAGTTGCGGCATCAGTGACAACGGTACTGCCAGTAGTAATGGTAGTAACGAGAGGGGGTCAGCGATGCAGTGTATACGTTGGTGGCGACAGCCGTCAGTCAGCAGCAGCAAAAGCACTTAAGTGCAAATCGCCAAGACATTTCACACCAGAGACAGGTCAGTGAAATGAGTTACAAGAACTCTGCGACTGACACCAACTCACGTAGCTGACACCACCTCACATACCTGACACCACCTCACGTAGCTGACACCACCTCACATACCTGACACCACCTCACGTAGCTGACACCACCTCACATAGCTGACGGCCCCACATAGCTTACCCCACCTCACGTAGCTGACACCACCTCACGTAGCTTACCCCACCACACGTAGCTGACCCCAGCTCACGTAGCTGACACCACCTCACGCAGCTGACGCCCTCACATAGCTGACGCCCCCACATAGCTGACCCCAGCTCACGTAGCTGGCACCACCTCATGTAGCTGACGCCCTCACGCAGCTGACGCCCCCACATAGCTGACCCCAGCTCACACAGCTCTCACGTAGTCGCTATAAGCCGCCGGCCACCACCACCTTAAATAACCGGCAGAGGATTTTAGGAAAGGTAAATCCCGAATCTTTAACACCTACGGTTAACCCACCGGGAGATTAATACACGCCTCTTGGCCGTGAGTTGATATCAAAACATCTCAAACTCGAGGGATTTTAAGGGAATTCTGATTCTCCATTCATATATTCATAGATTCCTTTGTGTTGGGCGCCTAAGCCGGACAACGGCTCTTGGATCCGTCGATGGTAGGATCCAGCCGCTGAACTTGAAGTAATGGGTTAAAACACAGCAGATCAGATCCCCTGATAAGGAGAATTGAGAGGACGCTCCGGTTACCACTTTGGCTATAACCGGCCGCTTGCAAGAGCGGTCTGGAGACCGCTCTTGCACCGCAAATGACCGCTCTTAAGACCGCAAATGATTTCTTCAGAGTTTCGGACAAGGAACTCGGCAGTCATACTATAGAATTGATCCTATGAAGTATGATCATAGACCGCTGGAGACGGTCTGGAGACGCAGCAAGGAGAGACTCTGCTTCATGTTTAAGAGCGACTCTTGATCCATGTTCAAGAAACACTGGTTCCATTCTCAAGAGAGAGACTATGTTCCATGCTCAGAGAGTCTTGTTCCATGCTCTTTGCTCACTCGGACTCACTCCCTTCTGTTATTAGTGTAATTAAGAGCATTTGTTGCCAGTGGGATGCTCTCTCATCTCCTCCACACATCTCCATCAGTGGGCCAGCCAGAGGCTTACGGCCCGCGAAGGAATATCCCTGAAAAAAATGGACAAAAACATCTTTTTACCTTTTCCGTGATATAGCAGCGAGTTACTTCATCAAAGTCCTCCTGGTGTAAGGTCACCAATCAATCCACCAAATATCTAAACATTTAGTTTACTGGAAAATTTCAAGCAGTATCTCCAATCTCAAAATATTTTCACTACCACTTGGAATCGGTAGAGCAACATCCTCGCTTATTGCAGGTCAGGGTTCGAGCCCCGACGGTCCAAGGGGTTGGGTATTGTTCCTATACTTCTTCCTATCCCAGCTCCTTGTTCTTAACGTCCCTTCCACGTGCTATATAGTCGTACTGGCTTAGTAATCTCTCTCGAGCACCGCTCCTGTGCCAGGTAAGTACACTACGGGCTCACCATAGCCCGTGCTACTAGAAAGTTGTTCCGAGTAACTGAATCTATAACAACAACAGTAATTTCTCCTCATAACTACCTTACCTTACTCCTAAACAATCACTCAAAGATGAGTTAGCTTAGTTCATTTATTATACACCCCATACCATCTTGTGGGTCACTCAAGGTATCGAGCCTTTGACAATATCTCTCGGTTGCACGACCTTACGATTCCGCCAGACTTATTGCGAACCATTGTCCTTACCCGCCCAAATAGACGTGTGTGATTACGCGATTTGGCGTAGGGAACCAACCCGCCATGCAGTCTGTGTAGTGCTGTTTAACACGCTGTCTAGGAGCTCTATGTCCACATTTTCCGCGATGAGGTCGGCTTTTTAAGTGCGTTAGTGGAGTCCATTTGTGCGTCGGGATTAAAGTCAATAGATAATAGGTTGACACAGGTGGTGGGATGGGCAGAAGGAGGTGCACACACATAATGGGGGGGAGGATTTAAGATATAATGGTGAAGGGTGCACCTGTCAACTGAGATTCTTGCTGGGGGAGGATTTGACAGCTGAGCAGAGCAGGGGGAAGGGGTCGGGGGATGGGGTTGGGGGACTGGGGTCAGGGCTGGGGTCAGGGGTTGGGAAGGAGCAGTACACCTTATACTTTGTGTTGATTTCGGGGATCAACGTCCCCATCGGCCCGGTCTCTGACCAGGGCTCTTGGTTGATGGTCTGGTCAATCAGGCACATATGCACATTGTGTATATGTGAATGTATGTTTGTCGTGTGGGACTCGTAGTGTATGGTGGGTTTGAGATGTTCCCATGGTTGGTGTGTGTGTGTGTGTGTGTGGGGGGGGTCAAAATTAGAAGTTACAGTTCATTGATTGACAGTTGAGAGGCGGGTCGAAAGAGCAGAGCTGAATCCCCGCAAGCACAACTAGGTGAATACAACTAGGAGAACACACACACACACACACACACACACACACACACACACACACACACACACACACACACACGCACACACACACACACACACACACACACACACACACACACACACACACACACCCTAAATGCTCATAACTTTTCACAAAACACTTTGTGTGTGTGTGATGTAAACCATCTGTAAATTAGTGCCCCTATTATGCTTTATTTTGCTTTTCATGCTAACTATTCTGTTACGAATTCAATTTCATAATCACACCCTGGATGCTGGTAATGCAGCCTCCGTGAGTGGGTCTGTTTGCGAGATGAAACACCAGGTTCATAATGGTTAGGGGGGGAGGGAGGGAGGGTTCCCTACATTAAAATGGTCTTTTGATATTTGTTTCCCATGTAAAAAGGTTTGACTGCATAAGTTCTTCGTATTCAACTCCTCTATTTATCAGTTCTTTCAACTACAACCACCGTCCTCCTGTTCACCCATCCTCGTATCCATCCATTGTTGTTGTTTTAGATTTAGTTACTCAGAACGAAGCATCCATGTAGCACGGGCTATGGTGAGCCCGTATCCATCCACCAGTCCACCTCACCCAACCGAGAGAGGGTTAGGTGAGACGGACTGGAGCCAGCCACCTACCAAGACTGAGCACAACCTATGCCTGCTATGGAAGGTTAAACACAGGGAACGAATAGTAGCCAAACGCCTAACCTAACCTTCCCTAGAGCTAATACAGGTACTCTTATGAGTACTGTACATATATGTACATGGAAAAAATATATACTGTGCTGTACATATATGTACAGTACTTGGCTTAGCAAAAGTTAGCTTTCACTCCTGTTTTGTACTAGAGTAACTCCTAGGTACTATCATCTTTATATATTTTACACTCTACTAAGGAGTGTAAAAAGGAGTGTCTCGTCATTCCAGGAGAGTGGAATGACTGTGGTCAAATAACACACGAAATGAATAATAATTTTTACATAAATTGTCTTAGAGAAATTATGTGACGAGAGCTACTGTCAGGGGAAAGCGCCAAGTCATCACGACTTTGTAGCACTGGGAAGGGGTCAGGATAAGGATTTGGGATGGGACGGTGGGAAAGGAATGGTGATTATGTGACGAGAGAAAAATATTAGTTGAAATTTGTACCATTTTCTATCCTTGAGTAATTTTAAGGTTTTGAGTAGTAAAATATATTTGGCAGTTTAAATAACAACGATGACTTATTCACCAAATAAGAAATGAAAGAGATTTTGCGTAGCTATACATCCATGTATGAATGTATATACGCATGTATATAATCATACGTGCATGCATACATACATACACATGCACAACAACGACATAAATACCTACATGCGCACACAACACACACACACACCAAAGACCTACTTTTCCCTACTACTTTGGTCCCTACTTTCGGGACCAAAGAGCCAAAGCTCAACCCCCGCAAGTACAATTAGGTAAGTACACACACACACACACACACACACACACACAGGAAGAGACCCACACATACATTAAATAACGACAACCTTCAACAACGTATCGACAGCTAACGACAACGCACGCCACAACAGGAAAGCAAATCATCTACCATTCACACGAGTGCCCGTAATGATCCGTATGATTGGTTACATCCTACTGTGATGTCTTAGGTTCACAGTCCAATCACCGGCCCCACCAACCGTGACATCATTACCGCGGCAACCAATCGCTAGAAGGCATATAAAAGCCGTGGGGATTTGTTTGATGGGGTAAATTGCTGTTATTATCGTGTTTACATCTATTGATCACTAGAGCCCCGTGATCAGAGGGATCAATGATTACTCCCAAGAGTCTCAAGAGTCCTCGTGGACGTGAACATGAACTCAATAACACTAAGAAGAGTGGCAGCTAGACTTTGGATGATTTTTAACTATTATGTCTAAGCGAAAGGCGGATGTCTTTATCATTATCAGAAAGTCTCAATTTGTTGTATATGTTCTCCGCTAGAGTGATAAGGCTTAAGCTTAAGAGAGTCTTTGCCACAAACTCAAAGAGCCTCCACCATCCTTGGGCTCAAAGAGCTTTGAAGACGGAAGAATATTTTTGGAGGCGTCAAAAACTCCTTCGGCACAGTGTGTGTGTGTGTGTGTGTGTGTGTGTGTGTGTGTGTGTGTGTGTGTGTGTGTATTCACCTAGTTGTGTTTTGCGGGGGTTGAGCTTTGCTCTTTCGGCCCGCCTCTCAACTGTCAATCAACTGTTTACTAACTACTTTTTTTCAATACACCCCCCCCTCCCCCCAGGAAGCAGCCCGTGACAGCTGACTAACTCCCAGGTACCTATTTACTACTAGATAACAGGGGCATTCAGGGTGAAAGAAACTTTGCCCACTTGTTTGTGCTTGGTGCGGGAATCGAACCCGCGCCACAGAAATACGAGTCCTGCACGCTATCCACCAGGCTACCAGGCCCCCCCGTGTGTGTGTGTGTGTGTGTGTGTGTGTGTGTGTGTGTGTGTGTGTGTGTGTGTGTGTGTGTAATGGCATTGATATATTTTCATTAACGGACCAATCCAAACACTCCCTTAAGGCTTCAGAAGTTCGAATCATTCACTTACTCACCCGCGACAACACCCCCGTTACAAGCACCTCACACAGGTATTACAGGTATTACACCTCGCAGGTATTTAGACGCCAGAATTAAACTCATCATCATCATCAGGTAAGAACAGAGACACACGACCATTATCAAGACAATCGACTTGATAATGATCCAAGACGGAGCGAAAGGTCGTCGTCTCCTCATCTTCTGATGAGTAGTTTGGTCATCATATCTTCAGCCTCGTTATTGTGACTCATCGTCTGCACAAGAACGGAGAAGCATCATCGTTACCACCAGACGGGAAAGAGTTCGAGCCACAAATGAACTTGAGATAAAAGGCAGCAAAAATTGATGGGGCGTCACAGGTGGGGTTTGGAGGATAGGATGAGAATAGAAAGGGAAGATGCTGATAATCAGGGAAATGGTATAATTAAGGACATAAGAAAGGGTAAAGAAAAGGGGAAAAATGAGAGAGAATAAATAAAGATGAAAATGTCCGAAGAATAGGTTTGACGGAAGAGGAAGGTGTTGAAGAATGAAGAGGAAGGAGAGGAACCAGAAGAGCGGACAGAAGAGGAAGGGAAGGAAGAGGAGGAACGCCTGTTACCGGTAGTTATGATAGGCCGACTTTTCCATCACCGTTTATCACAAGAATATGAAAATCGAGCACAGGTTGATGACATCTCCCTCATAGCATGATGACGTTGTCCTCATAGACAGATTTGAGCGAGGTCAAAGGTCAAACTACCTCTCCCTCTACCAGCATTACTAACAAGGGGGGGGGGAGGTCTCACCATGCCCGACATTGAATTAATAAAAGCTTGAATATAAGGTGAGGAGCTTGGACTCAGGCTTATATACCCTCTTGAATCAGCCCGTTTTCTCCATTTGCCACTCCGTAACAAAATGCAACAGTTTGCTCTAACCAAAAGCGTATCAACCCAAGCAACCCACCTAACCTATGGAAGCCAACACATAGAAAACGTCAAAATTACGGTGCTTTAATTAAAGCACCATTTATATATATATATATATATATATATATATATATATATATATATATATATATATATATATATATATATATATGTCGTACCTAGTAGCCAGAACGCACTTCTCAGCCTACTATGCAAGGCCCGATTTGCCTAATAAGCCAAGTTTTCCTGAATTAATATATTTTCTCTAATTTTTTTCTTATGAAATGATAGAGCTACCCATTTCATTATATATGTGGTCAATTTTTTTTTATTGGAGCTAAAATTAACGTAGATATATGACAAAACCTAACCAACCCTACCTAACCTAACCTACCTATCTTTATAGGTTAGGTTCGGTTAGGTAGCCGAAAAAGTTGGGTTAGGTTAGGTTAGGTAGGTTAGGTAGTCGAAAAACAATTAATTCATGAAAACTTGGCTTATTAGGCAAATCGGGCCTTGCATAGTAGGCTGAGAAGTGCGTTCTGGCTACTAGGTACGACATATATATATATATACATATATATATACATATATATATATACATATATATATATATATATATATATGTATATATATATATATATACATATATATATACATATATATATACATATATATATATATATATATATATATATATATATATATATATATATATATATATATATATACAAACGGATCTGAAGATGATTAATACGAAATAACTTAAGGAATTTTCTGTCTCATTTTTTCGTGAATCCTACATCGAAAGAATATCATCAGCGGCGTATGCAGCGTTGGCTATCATCAGAACTGCCTGTACCTTGTCAAGCAAAAGACGAAGCTGGAGAAAGTTCAGCGATATGCCACTAGGCTAGTCCCAGAACCAAGAGGCATGAGTTACAAGGAAAGGCTGCGGGAACTGCACCTCACGTCGCTGGAAGACAGGAGAGCTCGGGAAAGACATGATCACCACATACAAATTCTCAGGGGAATTGACAAGGTAGATAAGGATCATGGGTTATTTAACACGGGTGGTACACGCTCAAGAGGACACAGGTGGAAGCTGAGTACCTAAATGAGCCACAGGGACGTTAAAAATAACTTTTTCAATGTAAGAGTAGTTAGTAAATGGAATGCATTAGGCAGTGATGTGGTGGAGGCTGACTCCATACACAGTTTCAAGTGTAGATATGATGGAGCTCCAGAAGTTCAGGAATCTATACACCAGTTGATTGACAGTTGAGAAACGGGACCAAAGAGTCAGAGCTCAACCCCCGCAAGCACAACTAGGCAAGTACACACACACACACACAGGAGTATCTAGACTCGAACCTGTGATCAAGTGATTACCAGTTTGCCACACACACTACCCACTCAACCACTGACTCCTAATAAAGAGTGGAAGTTCTAAAATTCACCAAGACGTCTGCCAGGCAGCGACATGTTCCACTTTCTAAACAGTGTTCAACAATTCCCTTGAACACTTGTGTGACAGTACTTCACCCTCAATACTTCAACCGACTTCAACCCCTAGCTGTAGGCCCACCAGTTACAGCCCCGCTCCTGTGCCAGGTAAGTCCACTACGGGCTCACCATAGCCCGTGCTACTTGGAACTTTTGTTCCGAGTAGCTGAATCTATAACAACAACCTTAGCTGTAACTGCCCCCTACCCCTCCATCCCCTCCCCCCGCTAGCTGTAACACTAACTCCTGGGCCCCGACTTTCACTCTTTAACCGAGACATTCTTCCTCAGCTCTGACCTTCACCTCGTTCTGTGACCTCTGACCCCCTGAACCTGACCTTCACCTCGTTCTGTGACCCCTGACCCCCTGAACCTGACTTTCACCTGTGCCTCTCTGCTATCAACATAAGGACATTATTTTGCCTCTTCGGCGACACAGGCCTCGTGCAATGATTCATGCAACCATTTCACCTTCTTGAAGACAATTCAAACTGAAACTACACTGGATGCATCAACTCCCTCACTCTAGGCCTATGGGCAGTCAAAAGAAAATTAAAATCCAAAATGGTGGGCGAATAAGACTTAGTAAGAAATATATTAAATGTATTAACATATATCACGGAAACGAGAAATCTTAAGAAATGTGTGAAGTCAACTGAGAAAGCAAATGGGAAGTAGAGGAGGCCATGATGACGAGGGAGGTGGATGGGACAGGAGAACAAGAGCCCGAACATGGGCCGTAAGTTCGCTTCTAATTTGTCAGTGGTTTCATAGTCAATAAATCCAGGTGTAATGATACGTTGCGCGAGGTAAAATTACCTCGCCGACACACACCGCTTTCCAGACGTTCCTCCACTCCTTCTCGACCCTTCCCAAAAAGGTTCGCCTTCCGCGCACTTCGGTAAATCTCTTCGTGTCATCAACTCCAAGAATTCCTTTTCATTCCGTTGGTTTCTCTAGCAAAGGTGTCATTTTCTAGCGTGAATAGAGCAACGAAAAGGGCTCTATTGAGCTTCATCAATCGCTCAAACCTCCACCGTCTCAGTGATGCGTTGCCAAGCTCTTAGAAACGCCGCTCTATAAACAAACGCAAATTTACCAAAACTTCCAAACCATCATCTTGTTTCAAACATTAGCATGATTTACATATATACTGAACAGACCAGTTAACAATAGATCCTGCGCACTTTACATGATTTTTGTCTGTCATGCTTATAACTCAAGAGGTTAGTTAGTTTGCTGTGTCTTGAAGAAGGTGAGGGGTGAGAGGGAAGGACAGCCGAGGTAGAGTGTAAGGATGACCCGAAGACTTGGTGAAGAGAGAGAGTAGCAGTGCGCTCAACTAACAGTCCCGTTGAAATGTCAAGTGCTGGACACCATCGCACTGGGAAATACTTTGATTGAGAATTATATCGCCGGCTGAAGTGATGGTGTGGATTGGTGGATCACCTGAGATGGCTGAAGTGGATCATTGGTGGATCACCTGAGATGGCTGAAGTGGATCACTGGTGGATCACCTGAGATGGCTGAAGTGATGGTGTGGATCACTGGTAGATCACCTGAGATGGCTAAAGTGATGGGGTGGATCACCTGAGATGGCTGAAGTGATGGTGTGGATCACTGCTGGATCACCTGAGATGGCTGAAGTGATGGTGTGGATCACTGCTGGATCACCTGAGATGGCTGAAGTGATGGGGTGGAGGATCACTGGTAGATCACCTGAGATGGCTGAAGTGATGGTGTGGATCACTGCTGGATCACCTGAGATGGCTGAAGTGATGGGGTGGAGGATCACTGGTAGATCACCTGAGATGGCTAAAGTGATGAGGTGGATCACTGGTGGATCACCTGAGAGGGCAGAATACCTCCACGAACTGTGGTTAACACTACAATGTGACGGACTCTTGACCCATCAACGACTCCTCACCAACAGCAAGCGTAACCCAAGAGATTTGGACACTAAACTGAAGTCCAAGAAGCTTGAATGCAAATTCTAGATGCTTGAGTGCAAGTCCATCACCAGTCGAATCCCTAGTTCGAAGTCCAGTGAACTCTAGAATCACGTGGTCCTATGAACTACGAGCTTCAGGTCTCAAGAACAGGAATAACGACGTCTCAAGAACACGAATCCCGACGTCTCAGGAACAAGAATAACGACGTCTCAAGAACAAGAATCCCGACGTCTCAAGAACCAGAATAACGACGTCTCAAGAACCAGAATAACGACGTCTGAAGAACACGAATCCCGACGTCTCAAGAATATGTATTTTGGCCCCAAAAAATACAAAAAATCATTGCGGCAAGACAGCCATACGTCAGGAAATATTTATGGACTAATCAGCCTTTGTTTACACCAGGGGGCTTTCTCAGTGACTCATTTTTCACCTTTATTAAGCAACATCAACTAATGATCGCAACATATTGTACGAGTTGTGTACTGGCCTGGCATGCTGGCAGTCCGCACCATGTGCTAATAATTATTGTCTTTAATTTCGTCGGGTAATTACCCTAATAACCCCTGATTTTGTAGTCCTGACGTGTCTATCACTCCCCTAATAAATGTGTCAGGGTTTCAACAGGCAGCAATTTCCGCCTGAGTTTTACATCATTGTTGTGTTTGCTCGGTGTGTGTGTGTGTGTGTGTGTGTGTGTGTGTGTGTGTGTGTGTGTGTGTGTGTGTGTGTGTGTGTGTGTGTGTGTGTGTGTGTGTGCTGGGGCAGTTGGTGGATACTTAAAACATCACCTCGGTGGGGGGTGGGGAGGGATGGGGACGGTGGACGTGGTGAGGGGATAGGACAGGTGGATGAGGTGGGGGGGGGGATAGAACAGGTGGATCAGGTGGGGATTGGGGGGGGGGGTGGAGGCGGTAGATATGGATAGGGACGGGGTAAAGGTATAGCGGATAAGGATAGTGGGGATATAGGCGCTGGAAAAGGACTGTTGGGAATGGGGGACGGTGGATAGGAGTGGTGGAGGATAGGGAACGGTGGAAAAACATGACGTCCAAATAGGGTGAAGAACAGGTGAGGATAGGAGGGGTAGAGTGGGGAGTAGTTACAAGTCAATAAAATTACAGAAACTCTCCAATCTTATTAACCATAGGTAAAACCCCCCCCCCACTCATTTGACCTCAAACTTAAAACATTAACTATACCGTTCCTAAAGCAAATAAAAATATGATTTACGACTGTGATTAAGGAACCCTCTCAACCACCCCCAGGCGCCCAGGAACGACACCAGACGACCACCAGGGGGTTCCCTATGCACCTAAATACTTATATATATATTTTAAGCCCCGGATCTCTATCTCTGGCCTCGGCGCTCCCGGTTATTTCACTACGGGGGGGATTAGGAATCGATTCGCCAGACATAATCTGCAGCTGGGATTTGCAATGTTAACACCCCCAGAGTCTTGCCTTGAAGGTGTTATATTTTCTTGCACGGTGGCTTGCAAGATGTGTTTACTCGCCTACATGTGCTTGCAGAGTCGATTTGTAGCTCCAGGGACCAGACTTCATTTTTTTTGTCATTCACTTTTAAAACTGTGTACTGAGTTTACTTCCATTAACTTTCCTTTAACTCATTTGGTTAACTTATTTTCTTAAGGTGAATAAGTTCTACCTGATATCTTTTTGACCCTTGTGTGTATGTCCAGATTTCATACATGTCAAGATCTACTGCACCGTTGTGGAGACATATAATATTTGTAGATTATAAAATCTACCTTAAATTTGTATATGATGCCTTTGTACCTTGTCCGGTTCTTATTTCCCACCGTGTGATTGGGTCGAATTCCCTCAGTATTTCAGCGTTGTTCAGTCTCCTCTACGACTCATGTTGTACATACCTGCACACTTAACGACAGGTCTCACGTAGGTTGAAGACAGCGCTCAAAAAGAAGGGTATTATTTCCCTGCGCCAATTTAGCAATGTTATTGAATATACTTCGTCCATTGTGGATAGTGGAATGTGATAGTGGATTGTGGATAGTGGATTGTGATAGTGGATTGTGATAGTGGATTGTGGATAGCCAAGGAACGTTGTTCTAGTCGAATTAGGTCAGACTTGTTTCCATTTCTATACGTTACATACATGGAATTTTATACATAAAGATTTAGGAGAAAATCTTTGAAGCAGTGAGATGGGATCGAACCCCCAGACGCGTGTCTCGCCTAGATGAATCACGTTATATGGAGATTTCATGCCGTTTATAGAGATATAGTTTGAGATACAGTGTATAAATCCTGCAATGCAAGCAATATAACGCGGGTGGATTCGATTATAGTGAACCATGTAGAAATACATTGATAACTGGTGTTGTTTGAAGACATTGGATTGAACTTGAGTTTACTGAGATACACAGAGAAAGGGACGAGGCGGCGCACGCTATTCTCACGCCGTAATGAACGGCGTGTTTACGTGCGTTCGCGTGCATTACAAACAATAGATTTGTTTCTAAGCCAGGGGAGTCATACCAGGGCAGCCATACCAGGAGTAGTCATGCCAGGCGCAGCCATACCAGGGGTAGTCATACCAGGAGCAGCCATACCAGGGGTAGTCATACCAGGAGCAGCCATACCAGGACACCCATACCAAAGGCTGCAAACAGCCCGTCTAACAAGGTTCCACAACATCAAGACACTGTGGTACTAAAGTCCCCGGCACCAATACTAATAAAGTTAGTGGTATCAATACTAACAAAAATAGTTGTCATCGACACAAAGATAATGTCATCAATACTAACAAAGACAGTGACAACACCAACAAAGATAGTGACAACAACACCAGCTTCCAACGTAACACAGACCCATCATTAACAAAAACAGTAAAAACCAAAGGTACAACAGACCTCCACGGCAGGAACAACAATAAAGCAAAATCAAGACTAGACAACCCCAAAAACAGTACTAAACAGGAGAGAAACAGGAACGCACTAGGAACGTCAACGAAAGCATTTAGGCAACGGGTACTACTACTACTAGTAGTTAACTAGTAACTTCCCCCCCCCTTCCCTTCCCCAGGCCCTATAACTATCACTAGGACCAGTAATGGAACTATTCTCCCCCCCCCCCCCACCTAGCTCCCTGTTGCAGTCAGTATACATTTGTCTGATCTCGCACACACAACGTTTCAATTATACATTTTAAAAAAGATGAAAACGAAAAAAGCGGATTTATAACAACCTTTGTATGTATGTGTATGTGTGTGAGTGTGTGTGTGTGTGCATACATACGCGCTTAAGTATCCATGCATGTATGCATATAATATGCATTTTATTGCATTCCCTTACATAATTCATTATATATATATACAGATTAGACACTTGTAAGTCCCAATAATTTACAATTCATTTGACTGTCCCTTTAATTAACATAAGAAGTAGAATTAGAAATTAATAACATATATAAAGAAACATAAATGAAAATTTAAAAAAAAAAAAAAATAAATCACCAAAATAAATTAAAAACTAAATTCAGAACAGTTCGCGAAAGAACATTTTTTTTCCCCCTATCACAAATACCGTTCTTTAAAAACCCAAAAACCCGTAGCCGCCCCGTGATGCATTTTTCCAAATTGAATTTTTTTTTTTTCACCGATGCAACAGTTCGGAAAAATGCGAGGATTCTGAAAATGTTCACTGTGTGTTATGAGTGTTTTGGAATTCGGAATTTTTGCATATTAATAGGCCTTTGCCCGGTTTGGATTGAATAGCTGCGTGACGGAGATATTTATAATATGTAAAGATGCCGCTCCGCTGCGCGCGCTGGCGGCGGCTTTAACCACCCTGGATATGACCGATATATATATATATATATATATATATATATATATATATATATATATATATATATATATATAAGTAAATATATATGTGTACATACAAAAGAATGGGGGTGGTAGGAGAAGATAATATTAGTGTTCAGTGAGAAACCACAAGGTCTCCTCTGAATACTTTTTATTTTCTTCTCCGAGGCTATGGGTCCCCACATTGGCACCAGAGGTGGTACCCTCACAAAATTATATATATATATATATATATATATATATATATATATATATATATATATATATATATATATATATATATATATATATATATATATATACCATAAGCATTGGTGACCCTGTGTGTAACTACCTAAGTGTAGTTACAGGCTGAGAGCTACGTGTATGTGTATATGTGTGTATATGTGTGTGTGTGTGTGTGTGTGTGTGTGTGTGTGTGTGTGTGTGTGTGTGTGTATGTGTGTGTGTGTGTGTGTGTGTGTGTGTGTTTGTGTGTGTGTGTTACTGCAACTAACCTGAATCGTGAAAGATATTACACTTGCTGATATAAGAAAAGCTTATGACTAGGAACAAAACATATTAAATATGCAGTTAATTGCTCTAATACAATTTTCAGAACGCTTCCAAGAATGCAATAATTATTTTCTCTAGAGTCACATTACCTTGAGACACGATAGATCTACTTATAAGCAGTATTTAACTAGTGAGCAGTTAATACTTAGGAAGTCGGTAATACATTGTTATCAGTGTAATTTCATCGCGGCAAGGTGCCTGTAATCCCAGAATACATAATTGCAGGGAGCATACATTATACAGAGTCACCACGTTCGAATTACTTCATTGTGTTCGAAATTACATCATACCATAAACCTCATCGTATTGCGAATTACGGTTTTGTTATGTATTTGATTTCAGCGTAATGTGTGTACTTTTACACACACACACACACACACATGGCCACTCACACATAACGTACTGGTACACACAACGGCCTTGCCGTTCCTGCAGGCTTATATCGGTCCACATATATATATTTTATGTATCCACATATATATTATGTGGTCCAGGCACAGCAAAGAGTAACCACCATAACCTTTGACCTCTGATGCCCACCACAACAGCAATCACGACCTTTGACGAACCATCACCACTAACTTTTGGGTACAATCACGACTTCTGTCCTCTGCCAACCGCCATGAACTTTGACCTCCCATTGACCACCATGACCTGTGACCCCGTCCCACAGCCCCTGACCTCCGCTGGGCATCACATGTTGCATACCCAACAACCACTCAATATATCCCATAATAAATTATCGGTCACTGACCTAAACTCTCTTTAACCTTAAAATACCATAAAACATCGCCAACAAATGAACTAACTTCGCCAAAAAATATTTGTATACAAAATTATACACATACATAATACATAAATTGCACAATAACACATTTATCAAACAAAATTCATTACATCTCAGATAACTGAGCGAAAGCAGCTGGTAAAACAAAGTGAAATTCGCTCACCAGACGGCCGTAAAGCAAAGAAAAATAACGAAAGACACAAGGGAATTATAGGAGCCAGCGTTACACACAGTTCCCAAAGCTTGTTCGAAGTGACTTGATGATGACTGATTGGGACACTCTGCCTCCGCCTTGAATTTCTACCTCAACTGATTTACGAAACTATTTCTTCGGTGTATAAGATGGTGAAGGGGAGGAGGAAGGGAGGGAGGGGGTGGTGTGTGTATGGGGAGGGGAGGAATGAAGGAGAGAATGAAGGACGCAGGTTCGAATCCCCATCACAGCCCTTGCGGATTTGTTCATGAAAGAGAGAAGTTATAGGGGTGATAGTTGAGTATATGATGATGTACGGGGGAAAATATGTCGTGGTATTTGTTGCTGTATGTTGATGGAAATGTTGACTATGTTGACTGATATGGTTTCTGATGTCTCCTTAGCCTAATGACTCATTTTACCCAGGATGCAAGCCACAACAGTTCCGTCACTCCCGGCGTGCCTATTGACTCTTATTTTAAGTTGAACAGGTGTATGAGGTGTACGGAAATGATTTTTAGTTACAAGCTATTGTGCTAACCACAGGAGACGAGGGGCTCAACATAGCTGGAAATGGGCATGGACAGTGTAAATGACTGTAATTTTTAATTTAACCCCAGAAGTGACTCGAACCCATACTGCCAGGTATGGCAGTATGGCAGTCTACATGACTGTAATAAATTACTGTAATGGGTAATAAATAGGTGACAGATCGACATAGCATAGTGATGGTGTGTGGGTTGTGCACTGTAACCACTTGATCAACTAGTTTATGATCACGTCACCTGCATTCCTGACCTCACCTGAGTCAGGAGTGAGGTGACTTCATGTGGAGACGAGCCTCCCAGACCACTCGACTTTGTACGTCAGCACAAGACCAACCCAAGTCCCAGCTGTGTCTGGGTACAAGTGACAGGATGAACAACCCAGCGGGTTTTCTTCCTATTGGGGAGTGTTGTACATGCTGCTATGGCGGTGTGTCCACCCACAGGATGAGTGGCGCTGCCCAATACTGTCACTATGGCGGTGTGTCCACTCACAAGATGAGTGGCGCTGCCCAATACTGTCACTATGGCGGTGTGTCCACTCACAAGATGAGTGGCGCTGCCCAATACTGTCACTATGGCGGTGTGTCCACTCACAGGATGAGTGACGCTGCCCAATACTGTCACTATGGCGGTGTGTCCACTCACAAGATGAGTGGCGCTGCCCAATAAACTCGCCCCTCGGGGCAAAAATTTAACATTAAAAAAAAAAAAAACTGATCTTGGCAAACTGCTCCGGCAGTTTGACAAGACTTTTTTTAATTATTATTTTCTACCACAGACGTGGCCACACATTTACAATGCTAACCAGCATATATACATTTTCTTCTGTCCTCCATGGACAGGGTGAGAGACTTGTCAATCATATAGTTCAGAGATTTATTGAACAGCCACAGAAGGTGATCGTAGTGCTTTGACTTTGTGGGTCTGGGTAACATTGACATGTTTATATTTGGATATTCCACGAAACAGTTGTATTTCAGGTGTTAAATTTTTTTTTTTTTGCTTGATTGATTAAATTACCTTTGGTTTTACCTTTTTTTTTTTCCTTTAATCCGGTTTCCCCCATATTCACATTGAAGTTAAATGCTGCTTTTTGTCTTTTGTGTTACGCTAGCAGTCCATCGCCCGGGTATAACCTCAGTATCGTTAAGGTAACGATTATATATGGTAGCTGTGTCCTTTTTTGGTGGTTGAAAATGACAGTGATGGTGACAGTGGTTGTAGTGGTGGTGGCACTGGTGGTAGTGATGGTGGCACTGGTGGTAGTGATGGTGACAGTGGTGGTAGTGCTGGTGGCACTGGTGGTAGTGATGGTGACAGTGGTTGTAGTGGTGGTGGCACTGGTGGTAGTGATGGTGACAGTGGTTGTAGTGCTGGTGGCACTGGTGGTAGTGATGGTGACAGTGGTTGTAGTGGTGGTGGCACTAGTGGTAGTGGTGGTGGCACTGGTGGTAGTGATGGTGACAGTGGTTGTAGTGGTGGTGGCACTAGTGGTAGTGGTGGTGGCACTGGTGGTAGTGATGGTGACAGTGGTGGTAGTGCTGGTGGCACTGGTGGTAGTGATGGTGACAGTTGTTGTAGTGGTGGTGGCACTGGTGGTAGTGATGGTGACAGTGGTGGTAGTGCTGGTGGCACTGGTGGTAGTGATGGTGACAGTGGTTGTAGTGGTGGTGGCACTAGTGGTAGTGGTGGTGGCACTGGTGGTAGTGATGGTGACAGTGGTTGTAGTGGTGGTGGCACTAGTGGTAGTGGTGGTGGCACTGGTGGTAGTGATGGTGACAGTGGTGGTAGTGCTGGTGGCACTGGTGGTAGTGATGGTGACAGTGGTGGTAGTGGTGGTGGCACTGGTGGTAGTGATGGTGACAGTGGTGGTAGTGCTGGTGGCACTGGTGGTAGTGATGGTGACAGTGGTTGTAGTGGTGGTGGCACTGGTGGTAGTGATGGTAACAGTGGTGGTAGTGATGGTGACAGTTGTGGTAGTAAGAGGCAGTAGTGGTAGTGATAATTATAGCGAAGGTAGTGATGGTGAACGAGAGGCAGTGATTATGACAGTGCGTGGAGGTAGTTATGGTGACGGTGCTGGTAGTGATGATGAACGGTGTAGTGAGATGGTGACGTTCAGTGCTGGGGCTACTGCGGAAGAGTACAGGTGCTGGACTCTGACGACAGAGTACAGGAGGTGGAGCCTCTGACAGAGTACAGCTGGAACCTTGGTTACCTTGAGGTGCTTCAGGGCTTAGCGTCCCCGCGGCCCGGTCGTCGACCAAGCCTCCTGGTAGGGTACAGGTGGTGTAGAGGGGAATAGATAGAAGAAGGAGAAGGAAGAGGAGAAAAACTCCCTCCGACAATATCAACAACAGCAACAGATAATTGGAGAAAATCAGGACGAATTGAGAATAATAATTACCGAGAGAGAGAGTATTTGGAAGTCTCTAATGATTCGCTCCCTGAATTGAAGATAATTTCTATCAGAGAACAAAAATATAATTGGCTGTTCAATTTATGGCACAGTGCCAAGCCGCGTGTACTACCACTGTACAATATTCATGCTCTCGTTGACTTAATTACGGCACTCCGCTACGAGGTACTAGCGCAATTAAGACCAATATACTCCAATTACACAATTGGAACAAAAAATAAAAAATAGCCAGCCATGGAAATCATCGCAGATATGAATCACATTACCATGGCAGTTAGTCGCCTCGACACGCCACATTATTCGTCAGTCAACATTGACTCACAACCAAGTGTGCTTTCGCACTCAAACTCTCATATTCGCACTCAAAACTCTCATATTTGCACTCAAAACTCTCACATTCGCGCTCAAAAGTCTCACATTCGCACTCAAAACTCTCACATTCGCACTCAAAACTCTCACATTCGCACTTAAACTCTCCCATTCGCACTCAAAACTCTCACATTCACACTCAAGCTGCATACCCATAATATTTCTTAAAAAACAAAACGAAATATCTATTAATACTCCAAGTATGCCACGCGTCAAAGCTGGCTTGAGTTGCGAGAATCTAAACTTTATGTTACTTGAGAGAAAGGCAGAGGAGACTTGATAACGACGTGGGAAATACTAATGAAAGTATAATAGGAAGAGCGGACCAGCCATACGGAGGAACACGAAGGAGGAGGAGGAGGGACAGGAAGGAGCAGATAATGAATCACAGAGATACTTTGAGAGATATTCGGTAGTGAGCAAGTGGGATGATGAACTCCGGATGTGGAATTTAAATGCAAATGTGGAAAAAAAAAACTCTGTACAGTTGATTGAGGGTTAAGAACCATGACCTATACGTTGAAAGTCATACACTGCAAACCCCAACAAGAGCGCTAACACACACACACACACACACACACACACACACACACACACACACACACACACACACACACACACACACACACACACACACACACGTACGTTCGTGTAAACACGAACGACTCGAGTGCTTCTTTCCCTGCTCATTCCTCCCCCCCTCCTTACCCTTCTTTGCAGGAGGAGGGGGATAGGAATGAGCTCTTCCTTCTTCTTCTTCTCTTCCTCCTCCTCTTCCTAGTACCGGGCCACGAAGATCCACACTACACAGGGAGGAGGAGCCAGGAACACTACGCAATGTCCATCACGCTACCCTGTGTTCTTCCCTGTAGCACAACTATCATTAGCCTCTTTAAGAAACCCCACTAAGAAGGCAATCGACCGTTTATTTGCAAGCGGGGCTGTGTCTTCCATCCCTTTCCTGATCCCGACTCTTGTTGCTACAAGAGTTAAGAGTCTGACCACCTGGCACTCTCAACGCAAAAAGCCTTGTTAGTATTCATCTTATTGTTGCCCGGCTTATACACGAGCCTAGACTGCTTGTAGGGTTGGATTTATTTGTTGTATAATAATAAATCTCCCTCAATATTTACACGAGGCCAAACTGCTTGTATTTTTGGATTTATTTGTTGTATAATAATAAATCTCCTTCAATATTTACACGAGGCCAAACTGCTTGTATTTTTGGATTTATTTGTTGTATAAGACTTAGTCTCCCTAAACATTCATGCACTGTAGTCAAATTTTTATTAAATATAATCAAGAAAATGTGTACATTTCAAAATAAATTTGTTTAGTTACTTTCAGCAATTTATTATAAAGATATACCTTTACAGGGTATGCATCTTTCTGTAGAAGATATCTTTATAGAGCTATCTTCATACAGAAGAAAGGAGAAGATATCTTCATGGATATTTTTATCACCCATAATCAATGGTGAAAGTGATTTTTTTCCAAAGAATAAATCTACATAAATAAATATGTAGACCTATTAAGAATATGTAGAATTATTAAGAGTATGTAGAACTATCAACAATTATGTACAACTGTCAAGAAATATGTACAACTGACAAGAAATTCAACAATTATATTCCAATGAAACTAATTTTGAGTGGGGAAGTGTTCAAGAAATTAAAAATCTCCATGTATATACATATGGTAATTTGATTCACATTTTTTTTTTAGATAACACGCACCGATACTTGTCACATCTGTAACGCAGTCACACGTTATATGTAACAGCCCATCCTCCTGTTTTGGTAGAATATATATATATATATATATATATATATATATATATATATATATATATATATATATATATATATATATATATATATATATATATATTCATACTAGCACGTACTGTTAGACATGCTAGCATACAGTATAGAGCAGCTGCTAGGTTGATCTATGGAACACACTACATGATATACTAACATGTATACTATTGGACAAAATATCATGAACCACAGGACAACTTAGTATGCATTATAGGACAACTTAGTATGCATTATATGACAATGAAGCATGCATTATATGACAATGTAGCATGCATTATATGACAATGTAGCATGCATTATATGACAATGTAGCATGCATTATATGACAATGTAGCATGCATTATATGACAATGTAGCATGCATTATATGACAAACATGAGCTGTCAGGCAAACCAGTACACATTTTATGGCACTCTTGCATGCATTGCAATCCAACTGCAAGTTCCTATAGCATGATACAAATTCCTATAGCATGATACAAGTTCCTATAGCATGATACAAGTTCCTATAGCATGATACAAGTTCCTATAGCATGATACAAGTTCCTATAGCATGATACAAGTTCCTATAGCATGTTACAAGTTCCTATAGCATGTTACAAGTTTCTATAGCATGATACAAATTCCTATAGCATGATACAAGTTCCTATAGCATGATACAAGTTCCTATAGCATGATACAAGTTCCTATAGCATGATACAAGTTCCTATAGCATGATACAAGTTCCTATAGCATGATACAAATTCCTATAGCATGATACAAGTTCCTATAGCATGATACAAGTTCCTATAGCATGATACAAGTTCCTATAGCATGATACAAGTTCCTATAGCATGATACAAGTTCCTATAGCATGATACAAGTTCCTATAGCATGATACAAGTTCCTATAGCATGATACAAGTTCCTATAGCATGATACTACCATATACTACTATAGGACCTACAATATCATATATTATTGGTTTTATATGCACTGCATTACCAGAAACAAATTATCGTGTACTAATTACTGTACAAGCAGTATAAATTACAAGAACCATCTCCGCCCTTTCGTGCTCATTACGAATGTACTAAAGGTCAACGAATCCTGGTCGAATATAGGAGACCAACGGTGTTTTAGATTTAGCTACTCAGAACGAAGTGTCCATGTAGCACGGGCTATGGCGAGCCCGTAAAAAAACACAGACCAAGATGACCTTGACCTCCAGGTTGCTGATCTGGGCTGCACCTTCACGCACTTTTAGCGCCTGACAGCTGGGTGGACAGCGCTTCGGATTCTTAGTCCTGAGGGTTCGAGCCCTGGTGGAGGCGGAGACAAATGGGTAAAATGATTCTTTCATCCTGATGGCCCCCTGTTACCTAGCAGTAAATAGGTACCTGGGAGTTAGTCAGCTGTCACGGGCTGCTTCCTGGGGGTGGAGGCCTGGTCGAGGACCGGACCGCGGGGACGCTAAGCCCCGAAATCATCTCAAGATAACCTCACATGATGTGTGCTCTCAGCACCTTTAAAAAAAGTAATTATCAAAAAGCACCAAGCCGGAAAGGCTAAATAGCACCGTCGAAGACCTAAAAAAAAAGCCTTATTGTCATATTTCAAAGAATAAATATATATATATATAAATAAAGGCACGTGGTATCGAACTCTGACCTCTTGACCTTCAGCGTCTTACAAACGTCACAGTGGATTCCTTTATGGGGTTTTATAGCAGGTAAGCTGCGCCGGCCTCTGCTGTGATGATCCCAACATACGATGATAACTAGGGTGATAACTAGAGTGATAACTAGAGCGATAACTAATGCTTGGGAGGTGGCATCCGTTGGCTTTAACTAGTGGTGACGATCGTTCTTCTCCTCACTCTCTACCTCACTGTTCTAATCCTCTACCTTCGCTGCCACTCAGAAAATATCAAGTGTATCAACAGGCAGCAGACTTGAGCCATGTTAACAGACCTTCGCCATGACCATCAAATTATATATATATATATATATATATATATATATATATATATATATATATATATATATATATATATATATATATATATATATATATATATTTATAATGTCGTACCTAGTAACCAGAACGCTGTTCTCTGCCTACTATGCAAGGCTCGATTTGCCTAATAAGCCAAGTTTTCATGAATTAATTGTTTTTCGACTACCTAACCTAACTTTTTCGGCTACCTAACCTAACCTAACCTATAAAGATAGGTTAGGTTAGGTTAGGTAGGGTTAGTTAGGTTCGGTCATATATCTACATTAATTTTAACTCCAATAAAAAAAATTGACCTCATACATAATGAAATGGGTAGCTTTATCATTTCATAAGAAAAAAATTAGAGAAAATATATTAATTCAGGAAAACTTGGCTTATTAGGCAAATCGGGCCTTGCATAGTAGGCCGAGAAGTGCATTCTGGCTACTAGGTGCGACATATATATATATATATATATATATATATATATATATATATATATATATATATATATATATAATATATATATATATATATATATATATATATACCCCGAAACATCTCAGATGCGAGTAGAGGGAGCAGTAGCATCAGCATGAATTACTTAGTATTCAATAGTTTGTTCTGATGGTATGTTTAGTCAGATTCTACATCAGAGTTGACGACGATCATGTCGAGGATTGAGATCGACTGGGCCCCCTTCTCCCCGGAGGTCTGGTAGCGACGCTGGTGGCCTACCACGCTCCATTACGCTACCCGGAGCATATATCGCCTTGAGAAGGATCATTTTGGATTATTGCCTCGTTCCGTTATGGAGATTTTGACATTTATCTTGGGTTTTTTTCTGGTGTATTCATTATCTTTAGTTTGCTTTACTTTTTTTTATTGGTTACTATATCTGATTCTGTATCATATAATTTCAGAAGTGGACTTTTAGGCTGAAGGTGACACAATCGTCCCCCTACCACTATTGGTCACCAGCACTCACTATCATCCCAACCCACCAATGGTTACTATCACCCAAACTCACTATCATCCCTACCCACCACTGGTTACTATCACCCACACTCACTATCATCCCTCCCACCCACCACTGGTCACTATCACCCACACTCACTATCATCCCCACCCACCACTGGTCACTATCACCCACACTCACTATCATCCCCACCCACCACTGGTCACTATCACCCACACTCACTATCATCCCCACCCACCACTGGTTACTATCATCCCACACTCACTATCATCCCCACCCACCACTGGTTACTATCACCCACACTCACCACTGGTCACTATCACCCACACTCACTATCATCCCCACCCACCACTGGTCACTATCACCCACACTCACTATCATCCCCACCCACCACTGGTTACTATCATCCCACACTCACTATCATCCCCACCCACCACTGGTTACTATCACCCACACTCACCACTGGTCACTATCACCCACACTCACTATCATCCCTACCCACCACTGGTCACTATCACCCACACTCACTATCACCCCCCCACCCACCACAGGCTCACTGTCACCATCACAACAGCAGCTGAGAGCATGACGTGTTTCCCCTCGACGTATCTGACAGAGTTACTGGCTCGCAAACTCCATTTTATTGAACATTAAAGTCCACTTCGATCCCAATACCGGTATTAAGAGGCTGGTCCGCGTCTGTTCAGCTGTTTATGAGTGAGTATTAGAAGGTCACACAAGGTGAGAATGTGTCAGAAAAGTTGGTATACTTTTGTAGTTTTAAGGAGCATATATATTGTGTTTTGTAGTTTTATGGAGCATATATATTGTTTTGTAGTTTTAGGGAGCATATATACTGTTTTGTAGTTTTAGGGAGCATATATACTGTGTTTTGTAGTTTTAGGGAGCATATATACTGTTTTGTAGTTTTAGGGAGCATATATATTGTTTTGTAGTTTTATGGAGCATATATATTGTTTTGTAGTTTTAGGGAGCATATATACTGTTTTGTAGTTTTAGGGAGCATATATACTGTTTTGTAGTTTTAGGGAGCATATATATTGTTTTGTAGTTTTAGGGAGCATATATACTCTTTTGTAGTTTTAGGGAGCATATATACTGTTTTGTAGTTTTAGGGAGCATATATATTGTTTTGTAGTTTTAGGGAGCATATATACTGTTTTGTAGTTTTAGGGAGCATATATACTGTTTTGTAGTTTTAGGGAGCATATATATTGTTTTGTAGTTTTAGGGAGCATATATACTGTTTTGTAGTTTAAGGGAGCATATATACTGTTTTGTAGTTTAAGGGAGCATATATACTGTTTTGTAGTTTTAGGGAGCATATATACTGTTTTGTAGTTTTAGGGAGCATATATACTGTTTTGTAGTTTAAGGGAGCATATATATTGTTTTGTAGTTTTAGGGAGCATATTTATTGTTATAGTTTTAAGGATCATTTAGAGTTCTGTATTTTTTAAGAGTATAAACAGGATTGTAGTCATCAAGATCATGTAAGATCTTATATAGTTTTGTAACTCACTTGTAGTAGATATTAATAATTTAATGTTATCAAATATAAGTTGATAACATTACAGCAGGGTTGATCTTGTACTTCATGTGTGTAAGATAACATCCGCGGGATCGCTGCATTGTTTCAAGCGCAGGTTAGACATTTATGAACGAGCTTAGGTGGATATAAATAGGCGCTGCCTCGTACGGTTCAACAGGCCTTAATTCGGCAGTTTCCTCGATTCTCATGTAGTTAAGAAAAGGTTCGCGGCAGAGAAAGATTATTGACTATTATTAGAAAGAATTAGAAAAAAAGAAACTATTAGAAAGAATAGATCATTGACTATTATTAATTTTCTTACGTGGGTGTTGGGTTATTAATCTACAGTCACGTTTCTGTGACTTAATTTACGCAGTGAATTACTCTTTTTTTTTCCTTGCGACGAAACTTTTAAATGGCCAATGAAAGCGTAATAGACAATCTTGAGGTTATCTTGAGATGATTTCGGGGCTTTTTAGTGCCCCCGCGGCCCGGTCCTCGACCAGGCCTCCACCCCCAGGAAGCAGCCCGTAACAGCTGACTAACACCCAGGTACCTATTTTACTGCTAGGTAACAGGGGCATAGGGTGAAAGAAACTCTGCCCATTGTTTCTCGCCGGCGCCTGGGATCGAACCCGGGACCACAGGATCACAAGTCCAGCGTGCTGTCCGCTCGGCCGACCGGCTTCGTGGAGCCTCCCTGGAATCACAACAATGTTGTGATTCCTGAATGACTTTTTTCTTTACTACAAAAGAGGAACATAAGAATAAAGGTGATTTTCTATTTATATCCACCCAGTCGAATACAAGTCTAACCTACTCTTGAAACAACATATCAATCCCAGGTGATTATTTTAAATACAAATCCCACTGAGCGAGACTTTGCCCTCCCATGTTTATGTAGGGAGGGACGGAATTATCAGGGGAAAGCGCCAAGCTATTACGACTATATAGCACTTGGAAGGGATTGAGGATAAGGATCTGGGATGGGACGGGGGAAAGAAATGGTGCCCTTGGACGGTCTTGAACTTAGAACCTGGACGGTCGAGGATTGAACGCAGACCTGCATGAAGCGAGACCGGCGCTCTACCGTCCAGCTTCAGTTGAAAATACCAAAAACAACAAAATGATCTCAAAAACAAATTAACATTGTTGTCCATCATGATTTTATGCCCATTTAGGGTGAGTTAGATAATCTGATTCCATGACAATTTTTTGCATTTACAGCGAGTATAGCATTTTTAAATATGTGAAGGGAGTGAAGCATGGTTTGAGAAAAGCTTCGAAAATAATCAAACTGCCTCGTGTGTAGTTAATAACTTTTTATTATATTACCGGCAAAAATGGGTTGTTAAACAACCACCCACCACCACATCCTTTTCCCTTGTTTGTGAATAAACAACACCACATTTATCCATTGTTTACGAATGAATGATACTTTACACTTCGAACTTAGTACTTCGATACTTCAAACTTAGGTTCGAAGTGCGGTTCTCTACCTGCTTCATTCCACCAATGTTTACGAATGAATGATACTTTACACTTCGAACTTAGTACTTCGATACTTCGAACTTAGGTTCGAAGTGCGGTTCTCTACCTGCTTCATTCCACCAATGTCTGAAGCCTTAAGCCTTAAGCTTATTTGTTCACACAAATAATTACCAACAGAGCCAAAACACCTGACCTGACCATCTCTAGGGATAGCAAAACCCAAGACTGTAATACAGTAATGTATTATACTGTAGTAATGTATTACTGTAGGGGACAATATATAATATTGTAGAAAATACCGTTGACTCTTAGGACACATTTACCAAAAATGCAGCTGAAAGAGATATATCCTTGAACGGGAGTGACCCCAGATTGAACGGGAGAGACCCCAGCTTGAACGGGAGAGACCCCAGCTTGAGCGGGACCCCAGCTTGAATGAGAGACCCCAGCTTGAACGGGGGTGACCCGAGCTTGAACGGGACCCCAGCTTGAATGAGAGACCCCAGCTTGAACGGGACCCCAGCTTCAATGAGAGACCCCAGCTTGAACGGGGGTGACCCGAGCTTGAACGGGACCCCAGCTTGAATGAGAGACCCCAGCTTGAACGGGAGTGACCCCAACTTGAACGGGAGAGAGACCCCAGCTTGAACGGGAGTGACCCCAGCTTGAACGGGAGAGAGACCCTAGCTTGAACGGGAGAGAGACCCCAGCTTGAACGGGAGAGAGACCCTAGCTTGAACGGGAGAGACCCCAGCTTGAACGAGAGACCCCAGTTTGAACGGTCAAATTTACCCGAAAACCTCACGAACAGCTGCAGACTATACGAAGCTTTCTAGCCATCGCTCACAGTACTGTCTCAACCAAAGCGCCTGCAAGTAACTCGACTCCCCACAAGGCGGCTGAACGAGCCACTTGGCAACATCGACGCCAAGCGTAACGACCGCCTCGCGAATTACCTCCCCCCCCCCCCCCCAACCACCCTACGCCTCGTTCGTCCACCCCTGTCAGCCACAACGCGTATCTTCACTGGGAGTTAAATATTCAAAGGTGATTGATTCATCTGAGAATGATGAAGATGGAGGAGGCTCCGTGACGCCTTAAGTTGACTCCGTGACGTCTTAAGCTGGCCACGTGACGCCTTAAGTTGACTCCGTGACGCCTTAAGCTGACTCCGTGACGCCTTAAGCTAGCCACGTGACGTCTAAGCTGACTCCGTGACGCCTTAAGCTAGCCACGTGACGCCTTAAGCTGACTCCGTGACGCCTTAAGCTGACTCCGTGACGCCTTAAGCTGACTCCGTGACGCCTTAAGCTGACTACGTGACGCCTTAAGCTGACTCCGTGACGCCTTAAGCTGACTCCGTGACGCCTTAAGCTGACTCCGTGACGCCTTAAGCTGACTCCGTGACGCCTTAAGCTGACTCCGTGACGCCTTAAGCTGACTCCGTGACGCCTTAAGCTGGCCCCGTGACGCCTTAGCTGACTACGTCACCTGTACGTCTTCTCACGTCCGGGAAGACGTGACCTGTACGTCTAAATGCTCCCGGATGGCCCCATCGCCAAAAGAAGAGAAGTAGGAGAAGAGGAAAAGGGGAGAGGAGGGGAGTACAAATAGGTGAGATACGAAGAGAATAAGATAAAAGAGGAATGAGGAGAAGAGGAAGAATGAGAGATGCAGAGAATAAAGAGCCATGACAAGGACTAAACAGGAGCACCAGCACGTGCAGGAACGGAAGGAGGAGTAAGGGGGAGACGGAGGAGTAAGGGGGAGACGGAGGAATGGGGAATGGATGGATAGAAGGAGGGGGGATAAGAGTGGTGAATAGAATGAAGGGTTTAAGGGAAGCTGCGGAGAATTAGCTGATGAGAGGAGGATGAAGGAAAAGGAATGAGAGAAGAGGGACACAACGAGAGAAAGATGGAGAGAATGACAGAGATGGTGTTGGCGGGGGGGGGGGAGGGGGATATTGTAGTGTGGATGAGAATAGGAGAAATGAGGAATAAAAGAGGAGACGAGTCATGAATGAAATGAAATGTAAAGCGAGGAAGTAAATGAATGAAGCGGGGAGAATAAATTCATAACTGGGGGAAATTAGGAAGAACAGGAAAGGGAAACAGTTGCGGAAAGGAGTAAAAGAAAAGATCCAGAACAGAGTAGGAGGGGGAGGCGTGGAGGGAGGGAGGCGTGGAGGGAGGGGAGGAGGGGAAAAGGAAGGGAAGGGGGGGAGAGGGTGTGTTACCTGGCTACCTGCGTCAAGCAAGGAGCCTCCAGGTGTAATTACAGGAAGTTCCCACCTGGGAATAAGAGTGGTGGAGTGCGTGTGTTGGGGGAGGGGGGGGGGGGGGGTCATCGCCTTCACTCTGGGACCTCCCCCAACACACACCCCCTTCCCTCCTTCCCCCCTCACACCCTTTCCTACCTTCTCCCTTACACACACACTCCTTCACACCCCTCCCTTACACACACACACACACACACACAAATGAGCCAGAGCTCAACCCCCGCAAGCACAACTAGGTGAGTATACACACACACACACATATATAAATATACGAACGCATGAGAAAGATTGTAATAATGTTTGTACAATTTGACTACAATGGAAAAGATGAACGAACGTTTTCGTTCATAAAATGAACGCTTTTCGGCTCAATTCGCTTTCATCAGAGCAAAATAGACAACTCTATCTTGCTTTGATGAAGGCGTATTGAACCGAAAACGCGTTCAGGATTCTCTAATTCTTCATATGTGGTTTTTCGCATATATATAATAATAATAATAATAATAATAATAATAATAATATTCACAAGTAATAATAAAGAGGTCACAAAACTCAATTTGTTAAGAATTGAAACAAAAATGAATGCTCCAGTCTTCCACGGAAAATATGTGATACATTATTCATTCTGTCATGAAGTGAATAGATATATGATTCATAATTCACTCTTCCCTGATGTAATGAGAGAATAATGATATGAGGGAATGAATAATCGATCATATCTTTTTCACTTTCTGTGTGTGTGTGTGTGTGTGTGTGTGTGTGTGTGTGTGTGTGTGTATAGTACTTATAGGACTTATAGGATGGAGATATCTACATATGAACCTTATTTTTCCTTCTAGTGTTTCTGGTATACGATGCGGTCATTACAACCCCTTGTATTGATAACCAAAACACATACACCATAAGATGAGGTATTGATAGTTCTCTGTCTCGTGTGCTCCTTTCAAGTTTGAGATCTATGTCTGTCTTTGGCCCTCACCTCAATACAACTACGGGCTCACCATAGCCTGTGCTACTTGGAACTTTTTGTTCCAAGTAGCGAATCTTAAACAACAACAACAAACCGCAATACATCTTTTTTTCCAAATTGTTTCAGTCTCCCTCCAGTATATACATTTCTAGCTCTCCTGCGTTTTCTTTATTCCCTTTTGCATTCTTTTCTTTGTACACTTTTCCATAGCTCTTGTCTGTTCTTAGTTTCCTGGACTCTTTCGTTGAACTCTTGATAATTTCACTGTCGTTTTTCTATTATTTTTAGGAGTGAATCTTTCGTTCTTAGTGACGTAATTCATCATCTCCTGGTTATCATATATGGCCTGGTCGGTGCAGTTTTGGCTTTACTTCTTGCAGGCCGGAGTTCGATTCCCAACGGTCCAAATTTACGTTTCATCCAGTATTATGTTTGTCGACTTCTCTTCTTGTGAGAGAGAACTATGAACATCAGAGGCCCGAGACTGTTCAACACGTTTCCGCTACACGTAAGGGGCATAACTGGCCGACCCCTCACAGTGTTCAAGAGAGAACTTGACAAACATCTCCAAAAGATACCTGATCAACCAGGCTGTGACTCATACGTCAGGCTGCGAACAGCCGCGTCCAACAGCCTGGTTGACCAGTCCAACAGCGAGGAGGCCTGGTCGACGACCGGGCCGCGGGGTCGCTGAGCCACGGAATCACCTCAAGGTAAGGAGGCCTCTTGTGTTTTGTTCCCCATCAGTTGCATTGAACAATATAACCTAATAGTCAATGACTGCCAGAGGTTATCTTCTTTAGGTTATCTTGAGATGATTTCGGGGCATAGCGTCCCGGCGGCCCGGTCCTCGACCAGGCCTCCTTTTTGTTACACACTCCCAGGAAACAGCCCGTAGCAGCTGTCTAACTCCCAGGTACCTATTTACTGCTAGGTGAACATGAGCATCAGAGTAAAAGAAACTCTGTCCATACAACTAAAAGCTTGCCTATGTGTGCTCACCTATATCTATTCACGACCTGTTGCAAAAAGGAGATTTTGCAATTGAGCCAAACTATTGCAGCTATCTATTACAATGGCCCCACACTGACTTGCCTAAGAGTAATTTCTAAGTTTTGAAACTGGCTCTTACTATCTCCTCTCATTTCATTTTCATAATATTCTCCAATGAAGAGAGTATTACTATACAGCACTGTGTCACATCCGTGTCAATACTTACAATCCATGTCCCATTATACAAGTGACAATAGGTGTATGTTTTCATTTTAATCAGGCAGGCGTCATTACGGCACAGCACGCCTCAACAATCTCAACTCATGCAGTGGATGTTCCTGGTATTTGAATATTGGCTGGGACAAAAGCTGAATTCATTTTAATGTGGTTTCGATACAGAGGGTATAATCTATTCTCGTTCCATAAAACATCAGGTGTGTGTGTGTGTGTGTGTGTGTGTGTGTGTGTGTGTGTGTGTGTGTGTGTGTGTGTGTGTGTGTGTGTGTGTGTGTGTGTACTCACCTATTTGTGCTTGCGGGGGTTGAGCTTTGGCTCTTTGGTCCCGCCTCTCAACTGTCAATCAACTGGTGTACAGATTCAGATGTATGTATGTGTGTGTGTGTGTGTGTGTGTGTGTACTTGCGGGGGGTACAGCGCCCAGACATGCCCCCAGCTACCGGCAGGGACCAACCCCCCACGGCCACCGCCCACATGCAAATCATCGGGAATAAAAATCACTCGACGTGACGCTCTAAACCCCAAAATAGGTTCGAACCCCGTCTATTTTCATTCAATAATTTATCTTTTTATCTGTAATATTTTCGGATGAGCGAGGCTCGTAAACAGAAGACCTGAGGGGGCGGGGAAGGAGGAGTAAGAGGAGGAGGGACTCGTATATGGGAGACCTGGGGGGTGAGGTAAGACCTTTTTACGGGCTCACCATAGCCCGTGCTACATGGACACTTCGTTCTGAGACAACAACAACAAAGCCAGGAGGGGACAACATAACGCTATGCATTCTCGTCCTCTAAGGTCGCAAGTCACCATGCTAATACATGTTGTGGATAGCCATAATACGTCTTGAAGAGAGCACACAACAGCTGATCTGTACTCGCCTATTTGTGCCTGCAGGATTGAGCATTAGCTCTTGGATTCCGCCTTGTTATCTGCCGGTTGAAAGACTCCTGACCTATTTTCCCTTTCATATCTACTGTTAATATTGTGAATGGAGTTTGCTTCTACAACCTGTTCCTTTACATTCCATTTCCCCTCTACTGTTACGCTACATGAAAACTTTCTAATATCTCTATGACTCATCTGTGTCCCTAGCTTCCACCCATGCCTCTTGTTTTATTGGTGTTTATAATAAACGTTTCCTCTTTTTTTATTCTGCCAATCACCACAAGTATTTTATACGTCTCTATCATTTCTCCCCTCTCCTTTTTTTCTTATATGATCAGGTTTGGTTCATTCTGTCTCTCTTCATTTACCCTTGTAATTCTTGGACGAGTTTCGTCCCAAACTTCTGAACCTTTTCCAGCTTCCTTAAGTGTTTTTTTTAGGTGGGGGCTCCATGATGGGGCGGCATACTCTAAGACTGGTCTCACGTAGGCAGTGTACAGCTTTCTAAATGCCTCCTTATTTAGGTTCCTGAATGATGTTCTAACTTTTGCCAGTGTAGAGTAGGCCGTTGACGCTACCTTATTTATGTCAGCCCCCGGAGTTAGGTTCAGAGTTATGTCCACTCCCAGGTCTTTTTCTCTAGTCGTTACAGGAAGGTAGATTCCCCTTCATTGTGTACTGTCCCTTTGGTCTCTTGTCACCCGTTTCCATTTCCATCACTTTACACTTGCTCGTATTGAACTCCAGTAGCCATTTCTCGGATCATCTCTGCAACTTGTTAAATTTATCTTGGAGGATCCTACAATCCTCATCTACCACAACTCAGTCTCATAAATTTGTCATCATCTGTAAACATCGACATATAGTACTCAACTTTTGAAGATAGGTCATTTACATATATGAGAAACAGTACTGGTCCCAGCCCCGAGCCTTGAGGTACTCCGCTTGTTAATGTTCTCCAGTCTGACTTCTCGCCCCTGATAGTTACTCTCTGGCTCCTGCCAGAGAGTAAGGTAATTCTTTACCCATGTTAGGTAATTCCTTACTCATGTTAGGGATTTTCTGCTTACTCCCGCCTGCTTCTCATGTATGAATAGTAATCTCCTGTGCAATAGAGTATTTGAGGCTTTTAGGTACTTCAGAAAGATGCAATATATTTCCTCTATCATATCTACTCCATACATTTACCGCGCGCGTACATACACACACGCATACACATACACCTAGGGGCCTTGGTGGTTGAGTGGACAGCACGCTGGACACTAATCCTGTTGGTCCGGGGTTCGATTCCCGGGGCCGGCAAAAACAAATGGGCAGAGTTTCTTTCACCCTGATGCCCCTGTTACCTAGCAGTAAATAGGTACCTGGGAGTTAGACAGCTATTACGGAGCTGCTTCCTGGGTGTGTGTGTGTGTGTGAAAGAAAGTAGTAGTTAGTAACAATTGATTGATTTACAGTTCAGAGGCGGGCCGAAAGAGCAGAGTTCAACCCCCGCAAGCACAACTAGGTGAATACACACAAACACACACACACACACACACACACACACACACACACACACACACACACACACACACACGCACACACACGCGCGCGCGCACACACACACACACACGCACACACACACACACACGCGCGCACACACACTTTGGCTAAACACAATTATGTCCTAAATACATTCATCATCATATTTAGTGATGCTAGAACTGACTACAATATCAAGATCAAGTCTACAAATGAAATTTGCGTCTCTTCGAAAGACTACAGTGTTGAGAGGACGCAAGAGAGCCACAAACTACTCTACACCACCACAAACAATGTTATGATAATACTACTCTACATTACAGCAAGATAAGTTACAAAATGTACACTACATCACCCTAATCAATGCTATATCAGTACAAAATACCCTACAGCTCTGGAAGAAAGGTAAGGTAGTTCATCAATTAGACAACATCGCTACAATGTAACCTACATCGCTATATGCTAGGCTAAATACAACGCAAATACATCGCTATAAACTAGGCTAGACATATCAAATTTAAACCTAAATCACCGAACTGGATTACACAACTCGCCAGGGTATCTGAGTCTAGGCCTATTCAGAGAGAATTTTCCCAGCCTACAAGCATTGGTGGTCCCCATGGTGATTTATATGACCGCTCCCTACACCATGACTCAGTTTATATAGCCGCGAACCTACTCTGCATATTAATCCCCATCGATTTATGACTCCCGACTGAAATAATTGGTTGTAATTCTGGGACGCACTAGGCTTCCTCGCGTCGAGTGCTTGGAGGCAAAGTTCTCCACCAATAAGAAGCGAGGCTGCGTCGAAAGCGAGTTTTTGACTGGCTGTTGCGGGCCGAGAGGGCGCCCGCACGTGACAGCCATGCGGGTGCTGATATTGTTTTACTCTAAAGTGAACTTTATGATTTGGACATTTGCATAGGACAGAGTACGGACGCCTAGTTAAGTCCGGTTACCCCGGGTGGCGTTTTCGCACGTCCTCGCCCGGATTCAATTTCTTTCGACACTCGCAGTTGCAAAAACGACAAAGACAGCGCAGCAGAATTTGTTTACCTTTCAACTGGATACATATGTATTTATATATATAAGCGCACTGGCCATTGCTTATCGGTAATAGCTCGCCACTCAGAGCTTTATATATAACTCCCAGCCAGTAATGCACTTCAGAGCAAAATGTCAAAGATCAACGTCCCCTCTCCATCTCCCCCTTCCCTCTCCCCCCTTCCTTTCCCCTTCCCTCCCTTCCCTTCCCTTCCTCTTCCACCCTGTGCGGGCCAACTCATGTTTAATGTTGTAGAACAAACCGTGCAGGCGACCCGTTGGGGCCTAATAATGAAGTAAGGCTCAGCCCACAGGCAGTTTGTTAGCCTCTTATAGGGAGAGTAGTTAGATTGTTAGCTCTTGTGGAGAGTAGTTAGATTGTTAGCTCTTGTGGAAGAGTAGTTAGATTGTTAGCTCTTGTGGAAGAGTAGTTAGATTGTTAGCTCTTGTGGAAGAGTAGTTAGCTTGCTAGTTCTTGATTGGGAGAAGTGTTAGGTGGTTAGTTCTTGATTGGGAGAGTAGTTAGCTGGTTAGGTCTTGACTGGGAGAGTAGCTAAGCTGTTAGGTCTTGACTGGGAGAGTAGTTAGGCAGTTAGGTCTTGACTGGGAGAGTAGTTAGGCAGTTAGGTCTTGACAGGGAGAGTAGTTAGGCAGTTAGGTCTTGAATGGGAGAGTAGTTAGGCAGTTAGGTCTTGACTGGCAGAGTAGTTAGGCTGTTAGGTCTTGACTAGAAGAGTAGTTAGCTCGTTAAAGCTTCACATAAGTAGAAAGATTGCTACGACTTGGATGAGAAGCAAATCAATCAGAATCCTTTGTTATAAATGGTTGAACATTTACAAATGAAAGTTTATAAAGAGTTCTTTACTTTTTTGTCATTTATAAGAATAATTTGCATGTTAGCCCTTTATAAGTATAGTTTGCTTGCTAACTTTTATAAGAGTAGTTAGTTAGTCCCCTTTGATCAGAATAGTTTGCCTGTTAGTCCCTTTATACACAGGTTTACATGCTAGCCCCAATATACACAAGCTTACATGCTAGCCCCATTAGTTTACTTGCTAGCCTCAATAGTTTAATTGCTAGCCCCAAGAGTTTACTTGCTAGCCCCAATAGTTTACGTGCTAGCCCCAATAGTTTACTTGCTAGCCCCAATAGTTTACGTGCTAGCCCCAATAGTTTACTTGCTAGCCCTTTATAAACGAGCAGTCTGCCTGTGAGTCACATATTAGTAGTTTCTTATTACTTTACCAGAGAGTATTAACCTGTTTTAAAGTATCAGAGATAAGTCGTATTTGTGAGTTGATTAGGTAGGTCATCATCTGGGGCAGGATTTATCAGGCCTTTACACAACCACTATCGAAACCTGTTCATCTTTCCTTAATCACGACGGCCTTGTTTACATATATGATATTCAAATCTTTATACGCGAGGTTATTATTATAAAGAACCTCGTAGAGCTTCGGAGCTAATAAACTGTTTAATTAATGTATATAGAGCTGCCTAATAGAGGAAATATGTGGTTGGGCATCTGCTTGATTAGTCTTCGGCTCTGTGTACTAGTGAATAGTTAGATTTCAATTCTTCATTGGACAAGTAATCCTTTACTTCATTATTGGAGTATGATAACTAGTTCCTAAACGGCTGTTGGAGGCAAAGTTCTCCACCAATAAGAAGCGAGGCTCCGTCGAAAGCGAGTTTTTGATTGGCTGTTGTGGGCCGAGAGGGCGCCCGCACGTGATAGCCATGGCATACTTTCACTAGCAAAAATATTTGCTAGTGAAAGATGTATACACACACACACGGTTCAATGCTGTAAACCCACAATGAGAGGTGAGTCTACCTTTCATTGTAGCTTTACAGCTTTAATGTGATCAATGTAATATATCATTTCGTGCATATAGCTCCATATTGAGATGAGAAATTAAGTTTTAAAACAAATATATGACTTATTTCAACTATAAAAACTTCCTTGCTGACTTGTAGGTCGTTATTGAGCGTCGTAAAAGAGTTTATGTTTTAAGTGGATTTAGCTGTTGGCATTTAATGAAGGTGTGGGTAGTTAAATTGTCAGATATTACCAAACAAAAAAAAAACAATTAAGTTTCCCTTCTAGAGGCAGAGACTTGACTTTCTTGCAAATGGCAGATAAGCATCTAAGAAAGTCGGTAAACTTGTCTGTTTAGCGGAAATGGCTTGTTTGAGGGGTTTGACTAACAAAATTGCTGGTACATGAAGAGTGTCTTCACTACCTGACTTGCTGTCTTATTCACTCATAAAAAGCTTCTTGATTCTTGACTTTTTTATTTGATAACCGAGAGTTTTTGAGATCACTGACGGACTTTGAGTGTCTATACTATACGTACATACTATATACGGACTATATATATATATATATATATATATATATATATATATATATATATATATATATATATATATATATGATTTTGATAATTTTTAACTGAGGTTAGACTGCAGACACTACACATCATATATATATATATATATATATATATATATATATATATATATATATATATATATATATTCATATATATAGTGTAGTGTAGTGTAGTAACAATATTCATTTACCCTTCGGAGTAAGCTATTAATCTTGTCTCAAATCAGCATCAGGACACTCAGACACCAGTAGGAAAGCCCCAACAGAAAAAATAAAAATTTCCAAAGAGGATGAACCACTCTTAGTCTATCTTCTATCCTTAGGAAAGGCGAGGGGGTTCCACAAGCCACACTCAACTGCCGTCCAAGTCGCCAGTGTATACAATGACTCGCCATACACCGGTGGGACAAGGGAGAAAGTAAAATATTATATAACCTGCAGCATTAACCTGACTTTTAAATCAGAAATACATTTTGTATATAAACAAAAAAAGTCTTAACGAGCAAGAACACAAGTACAAAATCAATTAAAAACAGGAAGATTTGTGAAATGAAAGAGAAAAAAAATCCCATTTGCAAGTCAAAAAGAGTTTCTGAACTAACACTGTATAATTAGACCCATCAACAAATTTAGCTAACTCTGCTAAATTAAATAGATAAGAAAAAACTCAGACCGAGAGATTCTCCTTGCCTGCATATTTCATTGGAGAATATGAGAGAGAAGTATGCAAATGAGATTTACTATTGCCAAAGAGAATTCTTTAGAAAATAATATTTTATAGCTTCCAGCGGGGCTTCCCCATGGGACAGGAGGAGAGGATGGGAGGGGGGGATGGGGGAAGGAAAGGGAGGGAGGATGAGAAGGTAAAAGGGAAGGTGGGGGATGGAAAGTGCGGGAGGGAAGGGGGAAGGTGAACAAGGGAAGAAGGAGGGGTCTGAGAAAGTTGACAGAAAGGAAAAAAAGAATACATCACTTATTCTACACAAGTATACGAAATGTGTCAATATGTACAACACTTCACATACGTACACAGGATACTTGTCGTTACGTACACGAGGCAGTCGTCGCTACACATATACATATACAAGGTATTAATTTTGTTTTTGTTTTAATTCGCTCATGACACTCATTACTAAGTTCGAGACACGTCATAATGACGAATGTATACATAATGGTATGTACATGAAATACACATTATGTATAAGATATACATATTATTATATCATATACTGTACATATTATGTATATCATAGTAGTAGACATCCATCTGTCTCAGGAGACTATGGGGTTACGCTCTGGTTGTCCGTCTATACATATACATATATACATAATTAATACACATTATTTATCATAGTCGTGGACAGGAAGCCTTTTTGGTCTTGTCAATGTCCCTTGCTATTACTCACCTTTCCCAGGATGCAACCCACAACAGTTGCCTCTCTAAGATAACTGTTTACTGCTAGGTAAAGAGAGGCATCAGGTAAAAGGAAACTATTCCTTAACACAGATGTCCTGTCGTGGGAATCGAACCCGGGGACTTTTTGGTTGTGACTAGACTACACTAACCAATGCGCTAATAACTCGTGAAGAATATGCCCCAATATGTAGATCATGTTATCATTCTCCTCTATATGTAGCTCATATTACTCCCCTAATATGTAAGTAATGCTATCATTTCCCTAACATGAAAGCCATGTTATCATTCCTCAAATATGTAAATCATATTATCATTCACACAGAAAGATACTGCTCAGTCGAGCTCAACAGAGAGGCGGAGCTCGAGAGCTTACTCTCGACCATTGCCTTAGCATCTCTAGATACGTAAGTGAGTGTATCCACATTTTCTTATCAGTCACATGCTGTAAACAGCATTTTTGTTCATTCAAAATGTTGTAAACAGCATTTTTGTTCATTCAAAATGTTGTAAACATCATTTTGTTCATTCAAAATGTTGTTAACAGCATTTTGTTCATTCAAAATGTTGTAAACAGCATTTTTGTTCATTCAAAATGTTGTAAACATCATTTTGTTCATTCAAAATGTTGTAAACAGCATTTTGTTCATTCAAAATGTTGTAAACAGCATTTTGTTCATTCAAAATGTTGTAAACAGCATTTTGTTCATTCAAAATGTTGTAAACAGCATTTTGTTCATTCAAAATGTTGTAAACAGCATTTTGTTCATTCAAAATGTTGTAAACAGCATTTTGTTCATTCAAAATGTTGTAAACAGCATTTTGTTCATTCAAAATGTACAATTACTGCAAAAACACGTGCTTAATGTACTATGCATGATGTCTCAACTGTACGTCATTCATTATTTGGCATTTTTTTTCATAATAAATCATAGGACACAACTCCCTTCCGGACCCAAGAGTCATGATAGGGCAAAATGATCCTTGTGTCTCCAGGAAAATGATAGTACATTTGGCTTCATTAATTTGCAACCTCGCTCAGTATGTATATGTGTACATACTTAGTATACTTCGTTCCGTATTACCTTTGGGATATGTATCCCTATGTATAGCTCCACTATATCTCTAGCAACATGTATAGTTGTACTATTTATAACTATACATAGCTATACCATTTATCTCTATGTATAGTTTGATTTATTGTATGTATCCCTATTCCCTATGTATAGTCTCACATTTTATAGCTATTTCTTTGTATAGTTCTGCCATTTGTAACTATTCCTATGTACAATATGACCCATAATGTTCTGTTGCATCCAACAGTCTGTTTAATCATACCAGCAAACCAGGAGACCTGGCCAGAGACCGGGCCGCGAGGACGTTGATCCCCGTAACTATCACAAGGTAAGATAACCACACCGCATCTGTCTCGCTGCTCTTCTGCCAAATGAACAAGTTATCGTGAATAACCTCACAGCCCAACTATTTAGTAATTCTACGTGTCTTCGTGAATACTTGTATACACATAGTAGTGTAAAATGAGACAAAGTCGAATAAGGACTCGATACTCACATAGTCCATATTTGCAAACTCCAGCATCCGCACAATCATCACTGTATTATTACAGCATCCACCTGCACTCCAGAACACCTTACAGCACATCCTGACTCTACCTCGGCAGCTTACTCTCACACTTCCATAGTCACTAATGCTGTATTATGCTGTATCAAAGCTGTATCATCAGGGTTGAGAAAGCTTCCAGTTGCCCCTCGAGCTGCGGAAGTTATCCAGTTGCTTCCAGTAATCCTAGGGCCCTGGATACAGTAGGCCAAAGGTACAGGGCCCCTGGATACAGTAGGCCAAAGGTACAGGGCCCCTGGATACAGTAGGCCAAAGGTTCAGGGGGGGCCCCTGGATACAGTAGGCCAAAGGTTCAGGGGGGGGGGCCCCTGGATACAGTAGGCCAAAGGTTCAGGGGGGGGGGCCCCTGGATACAGTAGGCCAAAGGTACAGGGCCCCTGGATACAGTAGGCCAAAGGTACAGGGGGGGCCCCTGGATACAGTAGGCCAAAGACACTAGGGGGGGGCCCTAGATACAGCAACATAAGACCCAGAAACTTGTATATTTAAAAACAATCATCATCACTGCCTATGTAAATTAGTACATTAAAATCCATCTCGAATTTATATTATGTCTTTCAATTTGATTGATCTTACCCATGCACGCGCGCGCACACGCACCCACACAATATTTTTTATCTGTTTTCTTTAAACATTATGAATGCCATCATTTTTTGTTCGCTTAATTGTTATTTCCCTACCATCGAAGAGGGGGGGGGGGGAAAGATGAAGTGCGTGTGCGTGCTCCTGGGGTCGTGCTTGTGTGCGCTCAGGCGTGTGCACGCGCGTTCGTGCGTCCTTGTACTTGTTCAGTTTCGTGTTGTCCTGTGGCTGCTCTTCTCCGTTCATTCTGCTCTACAGTTTATTAAGGCTGATCTACAGGTCGTTTTCTTTCAATACTTCCATTCTCCTTCTTCTCTCGTTTAAAACACTGTTTTAACGAGGGTTTAATCTCACGTAAATATACTAACAATTGAAGGAAAAAGGCCATTTGCTTCGTGTATTTTTCCATCTCTTATATAAATAGAAGTATATATATATATATATATATATATATATATATATATATATATATATATATATATATATATATATATATATATATATATATATTTATATATATATATATATATATATATATATATATATATATATATATATATATATATATATATATATATATATGGTCAAGAACGCAACCAATTTGCAAGTGTTCTTGAGATTGAGTCTCTTCCTTGTAGGTGCAACTTGAAGCTCAGACAACCATTTCCAAATATAAATCAAATTTGTATCATAAATTGTTACATCAGGTAAAAAACTACATTTTTTTCTGTTCTGGTGATAAATGGGACTTTGAAATTGTTCTTGTCAAACTCAAACAGCCCCACGTGACATCAGAACTGCCTCAGTGTTTGTTAACAATGTATAAGTGCCTCAGTAATCCCAGTATTAGATCACCAGGTGACCACTGAGACTTGAGTAATGTAGACGGTGTTTAACACAATGAAATCACAATGATTTAACATACTTTCGAGATAATCTTTGGAGGAGCAGGACCGTGGGATCGAACCCTGCGACCAAGTTCAGACAAAGTTTTTCCCCATGTGTGTTTAAGTTTATATGTTTACATTCCTTTCTATGAGATACTCTATCAACGCCACACAATAGCCTGAAGAATCAATACAACTATTATGCATACTGGAATTTGAGTAAATAATAATGTATTATCTTGCGTTCAATCCCAGACTGTCCAAGTGGTTGGGGGGCACCATTCCTTTCCCACCGTCCCATCCCAAATCCTTATCCTGACCCCTTCCCAGTGCTATAAAGTCGTAATGGCTTGGCTCTTTCCCCTGATATTTAAAAAAAAATTTGCGGGGGATAATTAAGTATGAGTTTCATTTCTATTCCTTACCCATTACATCGTCTCCATTGGACACCAAGTTGTGTACTATTAGATCGTAAGTGCAAAAGATTTACCATTAGTTGATAGCAACGTTCAAAGTAACTTTGAACGTTTTAGAGGACAATCTTACAGTCATGTGAAATTGAAGCTTCTTAGAAAATGACTTTCTCCTGTGTAAATAATGGTCTAAAACTGAGTGATCTCACATATAAATATACACCCATTTGGGAATAAACTTTTTGAGTTTGAATTTTGCCCAAAACAAGCAATACTCCTCCAAAACTTTCGTTTTCTTGAGGTGTGACCTATGATTCCATTGATAAGGTTAACCTCGAACCTTGACCATCACTTGTGGCTTTGAATTATAACCTCATCCTGCGATCATAACCAGGTAGCCCAACCTATAACTTTTAATCCTTTGACCTAAACTCGAAAACATTATCCAGTTCAATTCCCCCCATCCAACGCATCTAAATTCTCTTTTCTTAAAACCATTCAACTGGTGCTCAAGATATATACACACACACATTCAGAGAGGTAACAATAGGCTCTATATACTCTGCTGGCAGGGTTAATAACAGATCGCTTAAGTGTATTATGCAGTCTGTTTGTCTGCACAACAGAGGGAATATTGATCTGTATCAGCGCAATGGGGGATACGAGACTAGGATTAACGGTTAAGTAGCGAAATTAAAAAGCTGTGTGAAGAACTGTGTACATATGCAAGTGGAAGAGGAGGAGGAGGAGGATTATGGAATGGAGCTTGTTAGGAATAGAGGAAAAGCATGAAAAATGAGAGGGGGAAAAAAGGAAACAGGGAAATAACGGCAAACAGAGGTATGAAAAGAAAGAGACACAGGGAGAGAAGACTCGAATAGAACAAAGGAATAGAAATCGGAGAAGAAAAGAAAGATAAGAACGAGAAAACAGACGAAGCGAAGGAAGACAAAAAGCAAGAGAAAGAGGAGAGAGAGAGAGAGGTGGGAATACGAGCGCGTAAGTTTTCCTCGCAGGGGGAGAGAGATACGATGTCGTCAATGAGAACGGGAAGAGGTTCAGGCGGGATATTGTGTCAGTTGCAGGAGAAATGCGCGCGTTGGCACCCCCACAGCCGGCAAAAATATAAGGAAACAGCATTGTGGCATAAATATGTGATAAGATCGGTGAGAAGGAAGGGAGGGAGGGGCAGGGATGTGCCAGCTGGGGAGGGGGGAGTAGTATAGGGATGTGCAGGTGGCAGTGGTGTTGAAGGGGGTCAGTGGGGTGATCAGGTGATGCTAGAGGGATGTGAAAAAAGGTGTTCAGCATTTTATTCTGAAACTAAACATTAGGGTAGGAAAAGGGTATTTTTTTTATTCTGTAACTTTCACAATTTGGTAAAAGGTTTAAGGTGTCATTCAACCTTTCTGTATACTGACTCAGTTTACAGAAAGTCAGTATACTGACTATACTAGTATACTGACTCGTAAGGAAATCTTTGATAAAAAACGAAGCTAAAAAACAAACTTAAATATTCCTAGGCCTAGTAAGCACACATATTACCTATATTAGGCCTCAGATATCGTCTGTTAGGCGGCCTAGGAAAGTTAAATTAGTTTAGTTTGTCTTTGGAACACAAGGGGAAAAAAATAGTTTTCCAGTTTGTCCAACTCAATAGTGCCGATTTCTACTTTCTAATTTCGCTGTACGTCGGTATATATACTATGGTCCTCATTGTTACTCGAAGTACTATATATATATATATATATATATATATATATATATATATATATATATATATATATTGCACCCCAGACAATTGCCTGTGCAAAATTGAGTGAGACTAGCCTTAGACGTCTGGCCTCAAACCATAAACATTATCTCTTATAGATACAAACTGGCTTAGCGCTCTCTCTCTTAATTATCTCGGTTTAACATTCTTTGTCTCAAGGATAGAGATGAAAATTTCAGGGGTAAGGAATAAGCATTTTTTTTTCCCGCCCTTTTTTTTCTCTACCAACGTTATGGCAAAAAGTGTTGGAGGAGCGTAACACATTTCTGGGCTCCGTATATCAGCTTAGAGGTTGGTTCTTGGTCGTTGTCTAGACACAGGAAAACGCACACCCCACACTTGCCGACCGGCCTCTCGGGGGACAAAAAGAGGCAGATATACTTAATGTTATTTCGTCACCACGTGGTAGGCTCATACTGTCCCTTTCCTCCCCCCACGTGGTAGGCTCATACTACCCCCTTTCCTCCCCCCACGTGGTAGGCTCATACTACCCCCTTTCCTTCCCCCACGTGGTAGGCTCATACTACCCCCTTTCCTCCCCCCACGTGGTAGGCTCATACTACCACCTTTCCTTCCCCCACGTGGTAGGCTCATACTACCCCCTTTCCTTCCCCCACGTGGTAGGCTCATACTACCCCTTTCCTTCCCCCACGTGGTAGGCTCATACTACCCCCTTTCCTCCCCCGACGTGGTAGGCTCATACTACCCCCTTTCCTCCCCCGACGTGGTAGGCTCATAATACCCCTTTCCTCCCCCCACGTGGTAGGCTCATACTACCCCTTTCCTCCCCCTACGTGGTAGGCTCATACTACCCCTTTCCTCCCCCCACGTGGTAGGCTCATACTACCCCTTTCCTCCCCCCACGTGGTAGGCTCATACTACCCCTTTCCTCCCCCCACGTGGTAGGCTCATACTACCCCCTTTCCTCCCCCTACGTGGTAGGCTCATACTACCCCTTTCCTCCCCCCACGTGGTAGGCTCATACTACCCCTTTCCTCCCCCCACGTGGTAGGCTCATACTACCCCTTTCCTCCCCCCACGTGGTAGGCTCATACTACCCCCTTTCCTCCCCCCACGTGGTAGGCTCACACTACCCCCTTTCCTCCCCCCACGTGGTAGGCTCATACTACCCCCTTTCCCCCTAAAAAAGTTTTACTACGAAATGGAAAAGACTCTGCGGAATCTCAACGCAAAGTCTATGGTTTACTAGTCCTGTGTAGCAAGGTGAAGCTACACTGTACGGCTACACTGTACAGTAAGGTAGCCGTACAGTGTAGCTGGTACCGGTTAGCTGTCCGGGTTCTTCTTGAACCGTATGCAGCCATCCGCTGCATTCACTGATAATTCCAGGCCCTGTCTCTCTCTCTCTCTCCTTTCCTTTTCGCAAAGGATTCAGTTGCTTCTTATTTTCTGTATGGTGATTTCATACTCTAGTT
>NC_091166.1:43537199-43554699 GCF_040958095.1 Procambarus clarkii | reverse complement strand
CACTGACTTTGAGATACGGCAAAGGCTGCCCGCGCCTACGAGCAAAGGTTCAAATAAATTCCCTCCGACGCGCTTTTAAGAATGCCTCGTAATTCAGGGCCTTGATATTGGAGGAGCTTCCGTCTTGGTGTAGATGAGAGGCACTAAGGTCCCTCAAGGCGAGGCAACGTGCAGAATCCGACCTTAGTGCCTTATTGCTCCCTCAAACCAGAAAATAGCAATAACCGGTTGATATTCTTAAAAATTCCATTCCATTCTGCAAGTTTTTTCCCGCGCTCGCTCTGAAAGATATTGCTGACACCGGCGGGCTGGTTCCGCCTGTCGGATCACTTATGATTATTTCAGCCTCCGAGGAACTTCGCATTTTGTTAACATTTCAATTTAACATTTAGATTTAACATCCTTTCTTTCTTCTCTCTCTCTCTCTCACTCTCTCTCTCTCTCTCTTTCTCTCTGGGAAAGTGGAATAGCACAGAGCGGCGGGTAGCGTTTTAAACTCTTAAGATATTCTGGGCTTGATTGAGATTTGCTGCAAGAGTTTGGTGTTTATATAATTATATTAAATATAAATGGCATGAAAAGTGTTTTCCATCTTTGTATACAATTGAATTTTATACTTTTAACATTATATATATATATATATATATATATATATATATATATATATATATATATATATATATATAATGCCACTAGTTTCTATCTGAGTTTAACTTAATTGTAAGTGATGCAGGTAATTTGTTCTAAGAGGTTTTATGAGCTTATTAAAACTGGTTTCCTGCTTTTATTTCAAACCAACATTCATTTGAATTCAGAAAACCGAGCATTGCAAGGCAGGAAATAGTATTTGCATCTGTACGCTCGGGTGAGTAAACTGAACAATTAGAGTTTAGGTCGAAACAAAACTCCTAGATATGCAAATTTTCTGAATAATTTTTTATATATATGCGTGTATATAACTGAGTGAGTGCGCGCTCGCTTTCCCCACCCACACTCACACCCTCAAACACACCCGAAATACACACGCACGCACACACACACACACACACACACACACACACACAGAGGGTATAGATTCGTTCCTCTCAATGTTTGCCGACGATGCAAAAATTATGAGGAGGATTGAAACAGAGGATGATAGTAGGAGGCTACAAGATGACCTGGATAGACTGAGTGAATGGTCCAACAAATGGCTGTTGAAGTTCAACCCGAGTAAATGCAAAGTAATGAAACTAGGCAGTGGAAACAGGAGGCCAGGCACAGGATACAGAATAGGAGATGAAGTACTTAATGAAACAGACAGAGAGAAAGATCTAGGAGTTGATATCACACCAAACCTGTCTCCTGAAGCCCACATAAAGAGAATAACGTCTGCGGCATATGCGAGGCTGGCTAACATCAGAACGGCGTTCAGGAACCTGTGTAAGGAATCATTCAGAATCTTGTACACCACATATGTAAGACCAATCCTGGAGTATGCGGCCCCAGCATGGAGCCCGTACCTTGTCAAGCACAAGACGAAGCTGGAAAAAGTCCAAAGGTATGCTACTAGACTAGTCCCAGAACTAAGAGGCATGAGTTATGAGGAAAGGCTGCGGGAAATGCACCTCACGACACTGGAAGACAGAAGAGTAAGGGGGGACATGATCACAACCTACAAAATCCTCAGGGGAATCGACCGGGTAAACAAGGACGAACTTTTCAACACTGGTGGGACGCGAACAAGGGGACACAGGTGGAAGCTGAGTACCCAAATGAGCCACAGAGACGTTAGAAAGAACTTTTTCAGTGTCAGAGTAGTTAGCAAATGGAATGCATTAGGAAGTGATGTGGTGGAGGCTGACTCCATTCACAGTTTCAAATGTAGATATGATAGAGCCCAATAGGCTCAGGAATCTGTACACCAGTTGATTGACGGTTGAGAGGCGGGACCAAAGAGCCAGAGCTCAACCCCCGCAAGCACAATTAGGTGAGTACAATTAGGTGAGTACACACACACACACACACACACACACACACACACACACACACAATTTGTAGTACCTGGGATATTTTAGGCAGTCTAGAATATTATTTTTGACCCTGTGGGCACAATACTCAAGAGTAACGTCAATTATACGTCGAATCAACGTCATTACCGTTGATTTAAGGCGGAATCAACGTCGCTTCTTGTCTTGCATACAAACGGGAAAAAAATTTACACAATTAATTAACTTTACAATATAACATCAAAACAGTATTCCAAGATAATTCCAGTAACCTTCATTAAACAAAATTTGGCGAAAATAATTGAATAAAAAAATTAGTTTTTTAAATAGAAATGAGTTTTGGATGAGAAGGCGCCCTGGATATTTAATAGAATCCAGTCTTTCAACTAAGAACAAATCCACAAGGGGCCGTGATGAGGGTTCGAACCTACGTCCAAGAGGATCCCCGACGCGCCTTAATCGACTGAGCCACAACATGGTAAAGAAAAATCCCTTGTGGATTTGTTCATCTGATGCATCACGCTATTGTGATTTCTAGATATAATTTCAGCTAAGCTTTGGATAATTCGTAGACAGATTCCAGGCTGGGATATCGATACCAATAACAGGTAACTCAAGTTCAAGTATGTTTATTGAGATAAGAAAGAAATACATCTCAAAGGGATAGAATAGCTTAGGCTATTTCTACCCCCCCCCTCCATACAGATAACGGTTGATAACGAATCTCTCAATCCCGAACAATCATCAAAATATAATAAATTCCCAATTTTAAATGTTTTTAGACAAAATGGCATATCATACCTGGAGCTTTGAGAGTAATTCACTCATGAATGATAGGAAACTGCCTCATTCCTAACTCACAAACCCTCATGCCGCATGATGAGTTGTTCTTGACCTGACCTCTGTAACCCCTCGTATTGACTAGGCCAGTAAGGTACAGTATATAGACTTAACACATCACAAAGAATAGGACCGAGGGGAAAGGCGGGAGATAGAGGGGATAGAGAGAGAGAACAGCAAGCTAGGAAAGGAAAATCACTGGAGAGTTTCGTTCCATTCAACGAAAGGGAGCATTACATTACGAACATCGCGTTGTAGAGAGGAATATCGCCCACACTCAGAGCAATATGCTAAAGATACATAAGCGAATATCGCGCCGCGAGGATGGCAGCGTCGTGGGGGGAGAAATATCGAGAACGAAGAGAGCAACAGCCCGCTGGAGAGAGAGAGAGGAATATCGCAGGCAGCCAGAGAGAGCAGCCGGCGAGGAATATCGCCAGAATATCGGCGGGGGCCCCCCTGCTATCGGCGGGCGTCTCTGCAACACCAGACCAAAGTCAAGGTACACACGTTAAAGCTGACACACCTCCTCCTCTTCCCGTATTTATTGATCTATTTAACTATTCACCATTTATATACACGTTCTCTCCTTGCCGTTTTCTTTGTACAAGGACTACCTGATTCACATGACAATTATTCGTTTAATTTGGGATTATCCGATAATTCGTATTTATCTTAATAATAAAAGGCTGTGAGTGATCCGTCATGTTAGATAAGCTGTGTCAGGTAACCACATGTCTATATTCTAGCTATGAGATCAAGTCTGAAAAGATTGTCAATGCATTAAATCTAACTTAATAGGCTGCTAACGACAAAAGTCTGTCCACGAGAGGGGATAATGGAGGTATACTCAAAGTGAGGATAATTTAGGTATACTCACAGAGGATATGATATGAGGCTAAATATGTCATAAAACCCAGAGGCCCTGAAAATATATCACCATGGATATTAAAAGGAGCTGAAGCCCTGTGCTAGCCCCTAATAAACATATTCAAGTTACTGGAAAGAGGGGAATTGCCCTGAACCTAGAAGATGCCCAATCTGTTGCCACTCTACACAAGGTGGGATAAAGAGATGCCGTACTTCATGCCGGTGTCCGCTTCATGCGTGCTATGCACGTTGATGGGAAAAAATAGTACGTTCGAATATTTCTCGAATAGCGACAACGACTTTGTTCGAATCACAACTCTGTAAATACTTCACCCACGTACTACGAATACAAATAATTGCCTACAGAACCTAATCACCTAACCTAACCTACGCCTAACTAATCATTGAGCTCTAATATATAAAATTGATTCACATATATATGTACAATTATTTTTATGTACAATGCGCTAAAATTGATGAATGCTTCTATAGTGTCGTCGGCCGCTTTAACGAGCCTAGCCCGAGGACAAGTAGCAAAACAAATGGGCAGGTTCTTTTACCTGATGCCTCTTTTCGCCTAGCAGTAAACAGATACCTACTAGTTAGAGAGAGACAGAGAGAGAGAGAGAGAGAGAGAGAGAGAGAGAGAGAGAGAGAGAGAGAGAGAGAGAGAGAGAGAGAGAGAGAGAGAGAGAGAGAGAGAGAGAGAGAGAAATTATTTCAAGTGTCACCGATTATCTTCCTTTTATTTAAATTGTAATCCCCAATAGCGTCACGACGTAGCCTTGAGCTAAGACACTCCAATCTCCGGCTCTGAGGATCTCTCCCTCTCCCTCTCCCTCTCACTTCTTTTCCTCGAGTTTCCCTCTGACCTCCCTCCCATCCTCCCTCCCACCAACCCCTCCCACCCCTGGGCACAGAAAATGTTCAATTCCGTTTTTGTTCCTGCTCTCACTGTCTTAATGGAGAGAATGCCCACAGGGTATGCAATTAATCATGGGACCAATAATGCGACAACCACGCCAACCCTCCAGCCTTCTCAAGATATTCTTTCATCAGTCTCCCTCTTCTTATTCCTCTTTCCTTTTCTTCCGCTTAGGATGTTTCTTTGGTTCTCTCGGATTTCTTTCTTATCTCCTGTTTTTTTTTTGGGGGGGGATGTTCTCGTTTATTTATAAAACAGCTATTGATTATATGGTTCTGGCTTCAGAGAAAGTGGGAAGGGGAAGGGGAGAGGTGGTGTTCAGTGTTATGGTTAGGTGCTTCTGCTAGGTGCTTCTGCTAGGCATTGTTGCTAGGTAGTGCAACTAGGCATTACTGTTGCCTGGCGAGTTAACAGCATCACTTAATCGGGGATTTTAATACCTCGCTTGCATGCTTTATTGGGAAGAATGTTATCGATGTCAGTGGGTTGACACCCACTGACAGCCCCTCCGTGTATCAGTGGATTGAAACCCACTGACATCCCCCTCCGAATATAAGTGGATTGAAACCCATTGATAGCCCCTCCGTGTATCAGTGAATTGAAACCTAGGAACCTCCAAGTGCAAGTATATTTATACCTATCTTCAAGGTGAGTGACTCAAGCAAGCTTAAGAATTAAACTGAGACAAATGGTGTCAGTGTGGTCTCAATAAATACAAATGATAGAAATAAAACTATGTTCATTATAATAATTATGTTAACAAATAACGAACCAGACACTTCTGACTATGCAGTTTTGTGATGCACAATATATTATATTTTATATATATATATATATATATATATATATATATATATATATATATATATATATATATATATATATATATATATATATCATATCATTTCATTTGTATTATTTAACGTTTCGTCAGCAATGTGACATCTTCAGGAATACGTTCTAGATGGTACTGGGAATGTCTGTATAGCTCATAGGTGAGTGAAAATAAGCGGGAAGTTGTACGCAGCTACGAATTAAGAGAGAGAGAGAGAGAGAGAGAGAGAGAGAGAGAGAGAGAGAGAGAGAGAGAGAGAGAGAGAGAGAGAGAGAGAGAGAGAGAGAGAGAGAGAGAGAGGAGGTGAATGTAAAGACATAGATTGAGTAGATGAGAGGAACAATGGTGGTAGGGGAGAAAGGTATAGGGACGGGGGTTGGGGAAGAACAGAGTGAGGAGGAGGAGGAGGAAGAGAAGGGGAGAGAGAGGGTGATGAGGAGGAGGGGGGAAGGAGGAGGAGGGGGAAAGGAGGAGGAGGGGGGAAGGAGGAGGAGGGGGGAAGAGAGAGGAGGAGGGGGGGGGGATTAAACAACCTCATATGAAACCCGGCAGAGGGAATTATGGAAAATGGCGCACACGTTAGCCTCGCAAAACATTACTTGCAGGAAACATCGTGGAACATTAAATCTGTCAAAAACATCTTTACGATAGCTGGAGTTTAATCCCGTGTTAATGCCCTCAGAACATAACCAGTGCTTTATCGTGTCTCTGTTATCCGCCCTAAGCTGTTCCCGGTAGACGCAACTCTGCCCACACACACATACATACACAAAAATATAAGATGCGTAGCAGGTACGCATGAATTACCAGGCGAATAATGATGCTGTGTTTATTTGATCTGTGTTTACAGAGGAAGCTTGTGCCGTTCAACCTTCCTTCGCTGCTGAAGATGGAACGGTGTGACGAACAGATGGGAGAGAGAGACTGGACAAATGGATGGGAGGGAAAAAAGATAGATGGTGGGAAATGGTGAAGGGATGTTAGAAATGGAGGTGGAGAGATATATGATGGAAAAATATATGGAAGCGACAAATGAAGGGAAGGGAGATTTGGAGTGAGGAATGGGAGAATTGAAGAATGGAAAATATAATGGAGAGAAGGAAGGGATAACTGGTGGAAGAGGAAATGTATCAAAGGAGGGAAATAAAGGAAGTAAATGAATAAATTAATGGAGAAGAAAATAGAACAGGCAAGAAAAACGAAAAGGCAAGGAAGAAGTTTAGAAAAGTGCTATGGGAAGGAAAGAGAAAAAGAGACACAGAAGATATACCTGAAAGGAAGAAATACCCGATTTTCCTGAGAGGCCACTAACCCTAGTGGCTTCGACGAGGACAGGAAGGCGGCGGCTTGTCGAAGGTGAAATGAAGAAGATAGAAATGATAAAATGGAGGGAGGGAAGAGAGGCTATTTTGTATGGAAAGGAAACCACTAAGGATCATAGAATGGAAGAGTAGGGTGTGTGTGTGTGTGTGTGTGTGATATAAATATCTGTAGTCGATCTAGAGTTACATAGGACTGGAGTCAGTATATTAGACAACCGACGGCTAGAAAGACAGTGTGTGTGTGTGTGTGTGTGTCAATCATACACCAATTGGGGAGTAGTGTACACATAAGGGAGTAGTTAGGGAGTATGGTACATAACGGAGAAGAGAACTACCCCATCGACTAGAGTAGTGTCATTATGGACCGCTGAAGGAACAACATAACCAAACAGTCAGAGGACAGAATGCTGGAGTTGATCTAATAGTTCCTTAAGGATCTCCCCCTCTCTCACATCTTAAGCCTCCGGGGGAAGGGGGGTTTGTTTGGGTTACAGTGGAAATACCTGGTATTAACAGCCGCTTGGTGAGTATGGGGGAAGGTGGTCGGCCGCCCTGATCTACACTTCCTATCATTACAATAAACATTATTAAACACTACCTCTCCACAACTGTGTTTAGCCTCGTGCTTCCTGTAAATATATTACGCTCCTTAAGTTTTGTGTCTGTGTGTGTGTGTATTTACTACTTGTGCCTGCAGGATCGAGTTGTTAGCTCTTGGACCCCGCCTTTCTAACCAATCTATTTTTCCTCTATTATGTCAACTACATAGATTTCTCTCTAATACACGTACACACACACACACATCCCCAGGAAGCAGCTCGGAGTTGCTGTCGCACTCCCAGGTACCTATCTTACTGCTAGGTGAACAGATGCATCAATGTGAAAGAAACTATGCTTATTTGTTTCTGCCTCGGCGGGGAATCTAACCCGGGCCCTTAGGACTACGACCCCCGAGGGATGTACGCAGCCGCGAGTCCCCCTCCCCCCCCTGTGTGTGTGTGTGTGTGTGTGTGTGTGTGTGTGTGTGACACACACACACTCCTTTGGGAAAACATAACACTGGTTAACGTTCACCATCAACTTTCTGTTGTCAAAAGAACTCGTATCATAAAATACAGCAGATTTACCCCAAAACACACAAAGGTTACCATTTTGTCACGAAAACAAAACACAATCAATCCCATAAAAGGTTGCATTACCTGACGTCCAATCCAGTTGATTGACAGTTGAGAGGCGGGACCAAACAGCCAAAGCTCAACCCCCGCAAGCACAATTAGGCTAGTACAAATGTCAACTTTGAATTTGTGACGCCTCGGAGCTGCCAAACCAAACCAATTTGAAGAATAATAATTAAATCCTTCCCCAAACACTAGTTTCAGTCGAGTCACGAGTCAGTCCACGAGGCGGTCCACTCAACGCTATTTCCAGGAGTCAAATGACTAACTTTTAATTTATTCTGATCTAAAAGGTTAGCAAGACTCTGTCACCCAGAAGGCATTATAGAATCGCATCAGGGAAGGGTTTCACGGTCAAATTAAGGTGTTGGTCTAAACTAGTTAAAGCGCAGTTTGTATGCCCGGCTTGTATACCTTCAGAGTAATTAATGAGCTCAACAATTGTATTCGGTCAAACGCAGGGCCAAACAGGTAGTGTTTGGGCATTCTCTCTCTCTCTCTCTCTCTCAGAGCAAGGGTAATGTTCAGGGCTGACTGGGTGTTCGTTTCTCACACACACACACACATACACACACACACACACACACACACACACACACACACACACACACACACACACACACACACACACACACACCCACACACACACACACCCACACCCACACTCACACACTACACCTGCATATTTCTATCGCTCTCTCTCTCTCTAGTCTGTTTTACAGAGTTATGTCTGTTATGTCTATTTTTCAGAGCAAGCTTGACCATGTGTGTGCGTGTGTGCATGTGGCCGCACATGTGTGTGTGTGTGTATTTTGTATGATGTGTGTATTGCTTGGTGTAGTACATCCATATACTCGCCTAATTGTGCTAACCGTGGGTTAAGCTTCAGCTCTCTTGCCCCCACCTCTCAATATTCAATCAATACTGAATATTGCTATGTGTATATAGTTCATGTGTATATAGTTCAACTGGTATATAGGTTCCCGAGCGTGTTTGGCTCTGTAACATCTCTGACTCTATATAAAGCTATTTATTGAGCTATATAAAGCCTTCTTCCACCCACATTTCCTCTTAGTATAGTCTGTTTGTTGACTATTCTGAAACGGAAGAAAAATCTAACTTCTCTGCCTCATTCTGGTATCTATTTCGACCTTGATGAGTCCTTGCGTGGATAGCACCCATGCCAGAGTGTACTCACCTATTTGTGCTTGCGGGGGGTTGAGCTCTGGCTCTTTGGTCCCGCCTCTCACCTTGTGTGTCCTTGAAGGAGTCTTCCTCTGTGTCTTCCCTCTTCCAGTTGTACGAGGGTTAATTCCTTCGGTATTTCCTTGCAAGTTTTATAACTCTCAGCTCTTGGACTAGTCTCATAACTCTCCGCTCTTGGACTAGTCTCATAACTCTCAGCTCTTGAACTAGTCTCATAACTCTCAGCTCTTGAACTAGTCTGTTGGTATACCACTGGTGTAGAATATACGATAACTGGTCATGGTCTTGAAAGACTATTATGAACGTGTTAAGTATTCTGTAAACTATTTCACTGTTCTTTCGTCTACTCTCTCTCCTCGTCCACAGGTTCGTGTAGTAGTGTTTAGTGTTTAAATGTGTCACAAGAGGATTTCGGAAGTCAAGGAATAAGCTGCCTCTTCAACATGTTGTATAATTATCTTTGGTCTTCTAAATTCTTCCTTCCACTGAATATTCTGCAGATTCCCCTCTTATTTTTCTGTAATGAATTTGTCTGAAGTTTAGTCGCATTGTTCTAATTACTTTTTATCTTTGCGTTCAGTTCTGTAATGTAGGGTAAATAACTGGATAATACAGTTTTCTTTACTGTATTATCGTTTGCCTTTCCATTGGAGACTTTCGGCGCCGTGGAGAGGGGGGAGACCTGCTGCATGGGTAACAGCTTCTCCTTCGTATCAACCTACCCTGGCTTTGCGCCCAGGAGAGGCCTCTCCAGACCGGCAACTCCATAGTCTGCTGAGACTGATGGACGCCCTCTACTACAGTACTTGGTTGAACTACTAGTTGGACTCCTAGTAGGAATCCACGTTCCACAGTCTCAATCTGTCCACCATTCACGGTTAAGATCAGGTCCAGAACGCTACATGCATCTCAGTTTTCCTTTGCATAATATTTTTAATGTTGTGCTACCATATTCTCTCCGTTACTCTTACTAATTTTCGAATCTGAATTTGTTCTCCACTATAGAAGTTGGTTGAATTCTAGTCTCCCTCTCTCTCTCTCCGTGGTTCATATTCTCCATGATCAGTATTTTCATCTTATTCTGTGAATATTGATCTTATTCTGTGAATATTGATCTTATTCTGTGAATATTGATCTTATTCTGTGAATATTGATCTTATTTTATATTTTGATCTTATTCTTTTGCTTATGCTGTCGTTCCTCCTCTTTCTAATGCATCTATGCATGCTATGTTAGTGTATTTCTTGTGCATCTATGCATGCTATGTTAAGTGTATTTCTAGTGCATCTATGCATGCTATGTTAGTGTATTTCTAGTGCATCTATGCATGCTATGTTGGTTAGACTTGGTCTTACATATGTGGTATACAAGGTTCTGAATGATTCCTTACACAATTTTCTAAAGGCAGTTGCTAACCAATCTATTTTTCTTCTATTATATCTACTAGATATATTTCTCTATAACACACTCACACATTCCCAGGAAGCAGCCCGCAGGAGCTGTCTAACTCCCCGGTACCTATTTACTGTTAGGTGAACAGGTGCATCAGGGTGAAAGGAACTTTGCCCATTTGTTTCCACCTCCGCCGGGAATCGAACCCGGGTCTATTAGGACTACGTCCAAAAAGGCGCTATCCACTCAGCCGCGAGGCCTCATAAAGTTCTAATTAGAACACAAACACACATCAAGATGTGTGTGTGTGTGTGTGTGTGTGTGTGTGTGTGTGTGTGTGTGTGTGTGTGTGTGTGTGTGTGTGTGTGTGTGTGTGTGTGTGTCTGTCTGAGTGTGTGTGTGTCTGTAGCTGTAACCCCTTTAATGTTCATTAGTTATTTTTCTAGTTATTATTTGTTTTCGTTTGGGAGCCGGTCGGCCGAGCGGACAGCACACTGGACTTGTGATCCTGTGGTCCTGGGTTCGATCCCAGGCGCCGGCGAGAAACAATGGGCAGAGTTTCTTTCACTCTATGCCCCTGTTACCTAGCAGTATAATAGGTACCTGGGTGTTAGTCAGCTGTCACGGGCTGCTTCCTGGGGGTGGAGGTCTGGTCGAGGACCGGGCCGCGGGGACACTAAAAAGCCTCGAAATCATCTCAAGATAACCTCTCTCAAGATAATCATTGATCTTAATTATTTAACATTTCTAACCGGTGTACAGGTCAATAAAACTCTTAACTATATGCAGCTTTTCACAGCGTAAAAGTTAAAAAAAAATTATCATTGTAAAAGATCGATTTTGCCAGATAAATATAAACCCTATTTTTTTATTCGATTAAATTCTTTACTTTTCTTCAACAAATCTATAGAACGGACACTTCAGTTATTAAGTCTAATTCATACTATACATTAATTTATTTCCATACACTGGGTACTATTTTTTTTTAATTTTACGAATGTTAGATTATTTAATACAGTGTGCAAAGTGTATATAGTGCAAAGTGCACTATATACTTATATATTAATATAGTGCAAAGAATAATTTTTAGGATTCAATACAATGTTAAATTATTCAAAACAACAAATATGTTTATTGACTACAAGAACCACTTCCCTTTGATTATTAAATACAACTGTGACATGGAAATTGAAACGCCAAGCTGTATACAACGATTTGCATATGAACCTAAACACACACCCACACACACACTCATACTCATACACTCACACACACACACACTCACACACGTACACACACACGTACACACACACACACACACACACACTCACCCACACCCACCCACCCACACACACACTCACACACACACACACACACACCCACCCACCCACCCACACCCACCCACCCACCCACCCACACACACACACACACACACACACACACACACACACACACACTCACCCACACTCACACACACACACTCACCCACACTCACACACACACACACACGCACACACACAAAGGCGCACACACTACCCAAAATAAAACTCGATCCCCAAGGAACAAATAGGTGAACCCCCCATTCCTCCCCCCTCCCCCCACGCACACACCCACACACACACACACACACACACACACACACACACACACACACACACACACACACACACACACACACATTCGCCATGCCCCGACTTTTTTTTGCCGGTCGAAGAATGCCCGTTGGATACTAAGCATTCCTTGTCCATACCAAGGAAACTAACCTGGGGGCCGTCTCCGACCCACCGACCAAGCTTCACCCCCAACAACTGCAACAACAACTGCTGTAGACTTACACACATGTTTTCTCCCCTTTTCGTTAAATATCCAAGATTTTATTGATCTTTAATGGCCCTGAAAGTAAGCCTCGAGTCGGTGGAAAAGTCTGAAAAGGCACAAAAAATAAAAAGGTGAAGAGATGTAGTAGAATGTTTAATAGATTACTGTAACTTTTGCTGCTCTTGTTACTGGTGTTACTGTGGTGTGTACACACGCCACTGTCACATACACACTACAGTCACACGCTACAGTCACACACACACCATGCCAAAAATGTTTCGTCCCATGTCTTGTGTCTCCCTCGTGATGCAAGGGCGAGTGCTTGATCTGAGTGACCTTTGTTTAGGTAACTTTCTTCCAGGTTAGTTCCTTTCTTTTATCATCTATTAACCCAAACCTAATTTATCTCCCTCTTCTTCGTTTTCTCATCTTAGGCGTGGAGGAATATGGAGTAATAGGATTACGTTCTTACGTTCCTCCTAAAGTTACGTTCCTTCTCTTTAACTCCATACCTTTAACCTTCAACTCCATACCCCTTTATTTCGTTGATAATCTCAATATCTAGCCATTGTCTCCATGTATACCATCTTGTAACGTCCATACTCCGCCGGCCGGCCGCCACCTCCATCACTAGCTCCTGCTGCGTCTCCCTCTCCATCTCTTAATTATCCTGGTTGGCTCCTCTTAACATTTCGTGCATCCTTCTCTCTTTCCCTCCGCGCGTCAGCCCCCGTACTCAGCGCTCTCCTATCCTCCCTCCTGCTGTTGCTCCGGCGTCGCCACCAGTCCTCCGGCAGGTGGCGGTGGTGGAGTCGCAGCTGGAGCGATGCAGGTGATTGATCCCCCGAGCAGCCAATCCCAGTCTCTCTCAGCGACCTACTTTCCCGCCACCAAGTCAAAAAGGCGCTATCGAGGTGGCCGGACCAATCGCAGAGTATTGACAGGCGCGCCTCGGCACAGTGCCAGCCAATCAGCGCAGCTATCGACGGGTATCGGCCAATAACAGAAGCGATCGGTTTCTAATACACCAATCAGGTGTAATGGCGGGGTCTCAGATGGTTTCCGGCGGGTATAGGGGGGTGGGGATTGCCATACCATGCCAACACCTCCTCCATAATCAATTTTTCCGAAGATATCTGACGAGAAATTAAATATTTTTCGGTTGAATGGCGTTACGGGCAACGGGTACGAGCAAGTAAGAGGAGATTTGGACCGTGGACAGAATTAGTATTGCGCACTATTTATTTCTCTGGTGTCGTCCGGGGTGACTTGTCATTGACGAAGGTTGGGTTTCACAATTCCTCGGTCAGGCCCAATGTTCCATAACCGGGTACAAATTAAACACGTTTGAAGAATACGAAACCTACCGATATGCCAGCGTCGAATACCTCTCCCCCCTCTCTTTCTCTCTCTCTCTCTCTTTCTCTTTATATATATCTCGATATCTCTAAGGACATCACATTCACTCACTCTTCATTCTCTATTTCTCTTCCCCTTTCTCTATTCACTGTTTACTTCCCCTCGTCTCTCTTTGTCTTCTTTACTTTCTATCCGCTTTTTTTCCCCTTTCAATGACCACTTTCTTTCTCTTTCTGACACTTTCTCTCAGTCTCTCCCTACTAACCACCACCTTTTCTGAGTATTCACTTCTCTCCTTTCTTGCCTCACTTTCGTATTCTCCGTTCTGTATCTCTCCATTCACTGTATTAGTTTCATCCCTCTCTTGTTCTCACTTTCTCCTTTCCCTACCCATCCCTCTCTCTCTCTGTCTTTCCCTTTCTCTACATCTCACCGCTTACATCCTAATCAGTGCAAGACACAAGCAGTAAATGTCACTCGCCTAGAATAGAATTAAATAAATAAGCACAGAGAACATACTGCATATCATTCAACCTCTCACCTCTCTCTCTCTCTCTCTCTCTCTCTCTCTCTCTCTCTCTCTCTCTCTCCCTCTCTCTCACTTTCTCGACCTTCCTCACCCTTTCCCTCTTTGCTTTAGAGAGTCCCACAGACACAAGGCAGCCGCGTGATCGGCAGTGCGGGCTCCGGCCCCCCCCAGCCCCCGTAAACTGGTATAGAATCAATACCATCTCTTCAGCCTTGGATACTTGGGAGTAGTTTTTGTCCCAGAGTGCGTCTGGGAGTGTCTTCAGCGTCCGAGTGCGTGAGGTATTATACGAGTGCGTTCGAGGTATTCCTTTTAAGCTGGTTTATGCGTGTGTGTGTGTTCTAATGCGAGTGCTGCTGTGAGATGGGTATCTAAACATGTTAGTTTTATTTTGTATTTTTGTGTGAGTGCGTTTATGAGCTGCATACGTGCTCTAGTGTGTGTTTTGGGCTAATATGCCTGAGTGCGTTTGTAAAAATGTGTGTGTGTGTGTGTGTGTGTGTGTGTATGTGTGTGTGTGTAACTCTTCGCGTATTATCAAGCGTTGGTATATCTTGGGGTCATGTTTGAGTATCTGTAAACTGCGTATTTAACATGTTTAAGTCTATGTGTCGAGTTTACGTCGCTTTCATGTCTGCGACATCGTCCTTGCATCTTGAGATACACTTGGAATGGATAAAGGTGAAATAAGGGGGATTACCAAGTGTGTTTACGCGAGGGAGTTATAGTGACTTAAGTGTATGAGAAGGGCCTTCTCCCTCAGTATGTCCGTAGGAGTGTTGTACAGGGCCGGTAATTATCAAGCATTTAAAGTCCTCTTGCGAAGTCAGTACATCTTTTCCTCAATCATTGTGGCATAGTCTCTTATTTATTAAACAGTTTCCGTGTTCCCCGAACTTCGTAACCCGAGGTAATCATTGTTACAGACAACTTCTTGGTGCAATTCTTTTTACCAAAATCGTAGCTCAGTCGATTAAGGCAGCGTCTGGGATCCTCTCGGACGTAGGTTCGAATCCTCGTCACAGCCCTTGTGGATTTGTTAACTTCTTGGTGCTTTCCACCTCCTAACTGTTTCCATGAATGCAAACTAAGCTGTTATCATTTAGTAAAAGATGTACAGGTTTCGTGGTACTAAAGAACTTGATGAATCCCGGCCCAGCAGCATAGTGTACAAGGAGAAGTGTGTAGCCACTCTCAAGGGAACTGGCGTATGTGTTTGTAGGTCGTCAGTCGTGTGGCAGATCCTGTGAATACGGCACTCTGATCTTTGATGACTGGAAGACTGGGGGATTAACTGCTGCCTCTTCTCTGTGTTCGTAGAGCATGTTTTTCTTGGTACATATTGAGTCTTTGTGAGACATTTTGGCTGCTTATATGTGAACATGGCTGCTTATATGTGAACATGGCTGCTTATATGAGAACATGGCTGCTTATATGTGAACATGGCTGCTTATATGAGAACATGGCTGCTTATATGTGAACATGGCTGCTTATATGAGAACATGGCTGCTTATATGTGAACATGGCTGCTTATATGAGAACATGGCTGCTTATATGTGAACATGGCTGCTTATATGTGAACATGGCTGCTTATATGAGAACATGGCTGCTTATATGTGAACATGGCTGCTTATATGAGAACATGGCTGCTTATATGAGAACATGCCTACTTATATGAGAACATGGCTGCTTATATGTGAACATGGCTGCTTATATGTGAACATGGCTGCTTATATGAGAACATGGCTGCTTATATGTGAACATGGCTGCTTATATGAGAACATGGCTGCTTATATGAGAACATGCCTACTTATATGAGAACATGGCTGCTTATATGTGAACATGGCTGCTTATATGTGAACATGGCTGCTTATATGAGAACATGGCTGCTTATATGAGAACATGACTGCTTATATGTGAACATGGCTGCTTATATGAGAACATGCCTACTTATATGAGAACATGGCTGCTTATATGTGAACATGGCTGCTTATATGAGAACATGACTGCTTATATGTGAACATGGCTGCTTATATGAGAACATGCCTACTTATATGAGAACATGGCTGCTTATATGTGAACATAGCTGCTTATATGAGAACATGCCTACTTATATGAGAACATGCCTACTTATATGTGAACATGGCTGCTTATATGAGAACATGCCTACTTATATGAGAACATGCCTACTTATATGAGAACATGCCTACTTATATGAGAACATGCCTACTTATATGAGAACATGCCTACTTATATGTGAACATGGCTGCTTATATGAGAACATGCCTACTTATATGAGAACATGCCTACTTATATGAGAACATGATGCATGTCTTTGACAAGTACATGAGTGTGAGAGAGTGTAAGTGCGTCTGTGAGTGTGAGTGTAACTCTAGCTACACCACGAGAGTGATGACACACTTGTGGTTGTATTGCTCTATTTAAGTTGATGCTCCAATATTTAAGTGTTTTGATAAGAACCTTCAAATCATTTATTAATATCAAAATAGCATTAACATATCTTGAAAAAGATTAATATTATATTAATTTTTGGGGGGCATTATTATTCTGCTGTTTTGGGGTTACTTTGGCCTCGTGAAGCTCAAAGCATTGACATAACATCATGAAACGAAACCTTTGTATCGTATTTGAGCCGTATTGCCCTCTGAGGTGGTAGAGACCTCCTCTATCTATCTTCTTGAGGTTATCTTGAGATGATTTCGGGGCTTTAGTGTCCCCGCGGCCCGGTCCTCGACCAGACCTCCACCCCCAGGAAGCAGCCCGTGACAGCTGACTAACACCCAGGTACCTCTTTACTGCTAGGTAACAGGGGCATTTAGGGTGAAAGAAACTTTGCCCATTTGTTTCTGCCTCGTGCGGGAATCGAACCCGCGCCACAGAATTACGAGTCCTGCGCGCTATCCACCAGGCTACGAGGCCCCTTTTCTACCCCTAAGTGGGTGCAAGATGACTGTTGAGACTCGGATTAGCTATACCAGCTGTGCCTTAGACTCCTAAGGGATTCAGGAAGATCCCTTAGGGTCTGAGGGTTAAAGTGTGTGTGTGTCTGAGGTTACACAGGACGCGGGTTCGAGCCCCGATGATTTTCTCAATATATAATCTGAGGGATGGATTATTTTGTTATGAAAAAATGATTTTAGATCAAATAAACAAAATTACATTACAATACTCGCTTGATAACGGTATGTTTAAGCCACAGACACAAGTCTGATAAACCAAG